>NW_010362624.1:0-9712 GCF_000414095.1 Morus notabilis
CAATTAATAATCGTGCGGTCTAAACCCATTTATCTCGTGTCGTTTCATCATGTCATGTCCGAAATTGCCGGCCCTAGTGATAATAAATCCACATCTGATTGGGTTTTCACAATTGCAGGAGGAGCCGTCTCTTAGGCTTCTAAGAAACAAACGTGCATAACTCACTCAACAATGGAGAGTGAGTTTATAGCACTTGCCGCTGCAGGCAAAGAAGCGGAATGACTAAGAAATCTATTGTTTGATATTGAGTTGTGGCCACAACCGATGCCATCCATTTCTTTGTACTGCGATAGTGAAGCTACTTTGTCTAGAGCTTATAACAAAGTTTATAATGGAAAATCTAGACATATTAGCTTGAGGCATGAATATGTTAAACAATTAATAACCGATGGTGTTATTAATATTGTTTATGTTAGAACAAACAAGAACCTAGCGGATCCTTTGACGAAAGGTCTTTCAAGAGACTTAGTCAAATAAACATCTAGTGGAATGAGACTGAAACCTTTCTTTGAAAGAGTCACCAATGATGGTAACACAACTATGTAATAGTTGTACCGCTATTCCATAGTTAAATGGGTAAGAACAAATTATTGTTATGTGACCGGGTTAGCGCTAAACTTTAATTAGTCCCTTCCAAGATATCGGTGCAAAAATAGCTATGTGGTTGAGGTTGAGTTTATACTCTTAATAGAGTTTGAGTCTCATAGTAGCTAGAGATATAATTCGAATCTTCACCTAAGTGAACATAAGGAATGGTGCCGTTCCTAACAAGACCTTGGTTTAGTCTTGTAAATGTTCATGAATCCAAGATAGAGCACAAGGCCGGAATAGTGCTAAACGATTGGAAAAGTTTTTAAGTCTGTGATAACACATATGTGATATATTTCCGGTATTTACTTAAGAGACAAAGTTTAATGCAAAGCACACTATTGTCTTGTGAATACTTTGAAGTATAGTCACTAAGTGAAGGTTAAAATCGAAAGATACCTTCATGTATGTATGTGTTTATCGTTGTTAATTATGGAGAAATATTACAATCTAGTGGGGGATTGTTAGAGAGATTGTGATATATCTCTCAATTTCGATATCACAAAAATTGGCCTAAAACACATTCGGAAAGAACTGGCGGACACAAGCGCGCGCAGGAGCGCGCGCTGCAGCGTACGGACGCGCTGCAGTGAGCACAAAACAGACCTCTCGGGTCTGTTTTGTGATGCCTGAGCGCTACAGCGTGCCTCTTGGGCGCTGCAGCACGCACAAAACAAACCTCTCGGGTCTGTTTTGGGATGCCCGAGCGCTACAGCGTAAATGTCATCCGCTGCAGCGCATTTTGCTACCGAAAAACGTGTTTTTGTGTGTTTTAGTGATCTGAAAAGGTCTTGAACCATTGCATCCATTTGTGATATATTTTCTCACATATCTGAGTACTTATTAACAATAGATATAACTATTGTTATAAGTAAATCAGCATATAAAAGATAACCTTCAGATTGGAAAGGTATCTTTATGTGAAAGGTTGTAACATTTAAAGAGGATGTTTGCATCCCTGTCTTTAATTAATGCATTCAGAAAATACATACTGCTTATTGTTCTGGAACTCAATATTTTTACTGGATATCGTGTTCAAGGGTTTGTTGTATCTTGGGGGTAATTTACCATTAAAAAAAACTCATTAGCAAACTTTGAGAAGTGAGGGCAAATAAAACCTTAAAAGAATGTATTCCTATACGCCTCAAACCTTCTTCTTGATTTCTATGTTCTTTTTATCCTCCCAAATCTGAATTTCACCAACATTCCCCTCCCAGTCGCGCAAGCTTAGCAACGACCCGATAAGATGCTGACCCGCGACACCGTCTATGGTGGAATCCATGGCTGAGTGGCACTATCAAATCGTCAATGCTCGGAAGCTCCGCCTCCCACTCGAGAACTCGCTCCTCGTTGCTGCCATTAACACCACTTTCGCACTAGATTTGAGCTTCGACTAAAGGCGGAATCGCTAGGTGGCTTCACAGCGTGAGTGGGCTCGCGGAGTTGGTCACGCCGGAGGGGTTCGCTGCAACGAGGCCTAGGTTCGCACACATATGAGTGTGGCGGGGCTTAGGTTGCGCGGTGTGGTGACTGGATCGCAAAAGGGCTGGTCAGATTGCCTTGGAGGGGCAGAGGGAGCCTTTTTATATCTGGTTATTTTTCTTAACAAATCTGGGATTTTGAAATGAATTCAAGTTTTCCTCTAAATTTTGATCAAGTGTTTGTTTATTTGTTTGCATGCTAAAAAAAAGTCAAGCATCCTCGACACTGTTCATCTTCAATGGTTCTAGCGATGAAGATTGAATTTGTTTATCTTATGTAGCTGACAATAGAGGCATGGGTAGAAAATAGAATAGATAATGAGATTTTTATTATTTTAATAAGATTGACATTTAACTAAAATATATGTTTAAATTAGAAGAGTATAAAAGTCAGATTATAAAATAATCTCTTTTCATTAAAGTGTAAATCATGATTATGTGTATAAAAAAAATCAAATTCATTGTTCTAAATAAGGAAAAAAGAGGCATTCGAAAAACAAGAAAAAAAGTAAAAATCTACCATTAGAATAAAAATTATGATTTTAAGTGCGTAAAAGTCAATTAGATTCAATTTTTTATGCTAAATAAGGGCAAAAACATCGTTTTAAACATTATATTCAGCAAAAGATGTTTTTTAATGCATGAAGGGACCTTTTTGGTATTTTAAAAAATATTAACGGTCAAATTTCGGTCAACATTGACATTCAACTAACAGAAAGGGTGTCTCCCTAATTTTATTCAAAAGTCAGGGGGCGTTGACGTAATTAGTTTAGTTAAGGAGGTGTCTGTTATTTTGGTAAAATACAGGGGTACATGTAATAAGTCCAAAAACACAATCATATATTATTGAGCAAATGTATTTTTTAATAATTTATTTTTTTGTTTTTGTGTGCCAAAGTACTGACCGTGTGAACAAGTGAAGAACGGCCATAACCAATGACGTCTTTGTCAGAAAAAAGCTCTTTGTTTTTATTAAGTAAAAGTATGTTTGGTTGGAGGATTTATTTTTTGATTCGAATCATAATTTATGTTTGTTACAGTATTTTTTTTCATAAAAAATATATATAAATAAAAAATAATTTTAATCTTATAGTTCTAATTTATAAATTAAATGGGCTATAAGTGAGTATTTGATTAATAAATTCAAAATTATTTTTAATTTATATGTATATTTTTTAAAAATATATATTATAATAAATTATAAATTATGATTAAAATTATGACACAATTCACCGGCTAAACGCACAACTGAAAAGGAAAAAGAAAATAGAAATCTTATGAATGGGTGAAACTGCGACCTGGTTTATATTAGAGAGTAAGAAAGGAAAAGAAAATGGAATTGTGTCAAATAAAGAGATTTTGACATCTTTTTAATTGATGATTCATATAAAGCTGCAATTCTTTTGGGACTCTTGAAATACGAAAATGGTTGAATAAACAGAAGAAGAAAACAGTTCGTAGTTTTTATCCTTGGAGAATTGAGATGGTGAAAACTGAAGCTTGTGCGAAAATGTGATGGATTTTTTCCTACCAAAATGGATCTTTCTTTTTTTAAAAGGGTATTAATGTAAGGAAAAATATCTGAGGCGTGTGAAAGCTGTCTTTAGCAGTACAAATAAGGGATATCTTTGAATTTGAAGGCAATGCAAATAATATCACAGAAAACTTCAAGCCAAAATAAAGGGAGTGCACCTTAAAAAGTCCAACCAGTGAAATATTCTATTTTGAGTGTTAAATTAAATTTTCTACGGTTATATTTATATACATTCGTATTAAAAATTTACATTACTGTACAAAATTACTCATTTTGTAAATATAATTATTAAAAAAATAATTTAATAATCAAAACAAAATATTTTAGTTTGGTTGGGAGATTCGTATCCTGATTCGAATCATAATTTATGATTTGTTATAGTGTTTTCTCTCACAAAAAATACACATATATCAAAAATATTTTTAATATTAAAATTTTAATTTATAAACCAAACGTCTCCGAAATTTTTTTGAGTCTCACCACTCACACGGTGAAGAAAGCCCAAAACAAAAGTAAAAGATATATATTAAGTTAGGTGCGTGGTGTACCATTGGATCATTGGTCCTCAAAAATCCAGAAAAATAATTTTAAAAAAATGAAACAAAATAGACTTGGCTTCTATGTTGTACGGCTGTACCTTATCCAAAATTTGTTTCCTGAAAAAATAATAATAATAATAATAAAATGATAACATGATAAAGGTTGGAAATTTTCTTGGGACTCCTACTCAGGAAACGAGCAAGCTTTCAAGCAAATCGGCTCAGAAGTCAGAAGATAAACTATATATGGCAGTTACATTTAAAACACTACAACCAAATTTAGAAGGAAAAAAAAATAAAGTTGTATTTGATTTTGCATGGATGAACTTACCAACGTTAATTAACTTGATACAAATGTTTAATTATTAGGTCCAATCATTCGTATGCCTTTTTTTTCAGTTTTTTTTTTTTTTTTCAAAATAAAAAAGAATTTATTAGTGTTATCACATCCCACCAAATGATCGATTGGTCCTATCAATGTTATAGTCGATGACTTAAACTTATTTTACTTTCGTTAACGACGTAGATTTCGCTTATCTATTATTGACTTTTTATACCCATAGAAAATAAGTATTCTCATTTTAAAGTTAGAACTCTTTTTATGAGAACGTGGTGATTTGAATTTTCGATTGTGAAAGAGAGACTTAAACAAATATCTTTCTTATTGTGCTACCACCACTGTCATCCTCAAAGTTTTTAATCATGGTTATTTTTAATTTCTTACATTGAAAAAAAAAAAAATCAACAGAAAATAAATAAATAAAACCCTCAACTTGTAATCAACAGTACTGGAACAAGTTGAATGGCCAACGGAGGACAGGTATTATTGTATCTGTATATACAAATTATGATTAGATTTGGAAGCCAATAGGAAGATTTCACTTTGGTTATTGACTCAAATACTAAAGGACCACCATGCGCTGTATCTTTTCAAACGAATTATTTCCCCTTTGAAGCATAAAACCGACTTTTTCAAACGAATTATTCCCCTTTGAAGCTGAAAACCGACTCTTTTTATTAGGTAATTTTGATAAATACTTTTTAAAAAAGTATGAATTAAGATTTTTATTCTTTGTTCTTGAATCATAACATTTTTAGTTAAATAATTACACTAATGATGAGTCAGTGTTCTACTCACAAATCAAATGCTTTTAAACTTAATTATTTGTTTAATTCTCAAGCATTGTTTTTATTTTGATGTGATTTTGTGCATTCTGTAGGAAAATGGATAAAATTGGAGTTAGTGATAATTTGGATTAAAAAAAAAAGAGAATAAAAAAAAGAAAAAGAAAGACACGAACAAAAAGAGAATAAATTCTTGAGAATTTCTTGTTTTGTGTTTTTGTGGTTTTTTTAATAAAATTTTGTGGAAATGATAAGTAATAGAGTATTGAGCAACGTGAGAGTTCGTGTGTGAGTCTCTAGTCATGCATGCAAGATCTATGGAGTGCACTTCATACCTAAGGTGATTTTAAGCCTAAAATTTTTCATCTCATCTACCTTTCACCCTAGCCTTACAATACAATTCTTAAAAGACCTATTGATCTTTGATGGCACTCTAGCCGATATTAGTAGAGAGCAACACAAAAAATGAGCTTAAGGTAGTTCTTCATTATCTAGAGATCTCTTATCATCCGTCAAAGCACTTAGGTCTATCCAGGTTAAATTAATTGAAATAATTAGTGCTTGATGTTGAAATTCTAAAAAATGTTAGTGTTTACATTTCCTTTCAACTTTGAAGCTTTATGTGACTTTTGAGATAATTGTCTAGCTATCAAATGGATACAAAACTTGCAGTTTAGTTTGTAAGTTATTAGAGGTTTAATTTGTGTTTTTCTTTGTTCTATCTTATTTTCTTTTGTTTTTGCTTGAAGACAAACAAATGTGAGTGTTCTATTCACAAATCAAATGCTTTTAAACTTAATTATTTGCTTAATTCTCAAGTATTGTTTTTATTTTGATGTGTTTTTGTGCATTCTATAGGAAAATGGGGAAAATTAGACTTGGTGGTAATATGGATCAAAAAGCAAACCAAGCAAAAAGGGGCACAAAGGCCCCTTCCTCGCAACAAGAGGTGCACGCCGGCGCAACATAATGGCACAGGTGTGCCATCAAGAGGGGCGTTGATGGACCCCGCGGCCGCACCGCGCAAGGCGCGCGCCTGCGCCACTCACCCTTCAGTCGCGCCTCCTCTCCAAGTTGATTGAAGTTTGGGTCATTTTTGGCTCTTGATTTGATTTGGAGGGCCGAGATTGCTCCTTTAGAGGTGATGTAGGAGACCACCAAGTCACAAAAACCCTAATTTTGAGAGGCACACTTATTAAGAAAGATTGGAGGCACAAACTTTAAGAACAAGAGAGAGCTTGGAGGCTGAAAATTGGAGGATTTTTCTTAGAGACATCTTGAAAGATTCTTGAAGATTAAAGCCTTGAAGACCACTCTACTATAGTTTCCTCTTAATCTCTACTCTTTTTTATTTTGATTTTAATTTGAAAATTGTAATTGTGATATTGTGACAATATGGTTGCTTTTATGATTTTCATGATGATTATGATTATGGATTTGACCATGTGTGGCTAGATTTCTAATCTAGGACCTTGATGTAGCTAGCTTGAACTATGTTGTGAATATTTAGTTAGTTGTTAATAAAATCTTGACTCAATCATTTGTATTCTCTTTAGCTTAATGCCTATAGTTGATTGTAAAATAGGCTAGTTTCTTTGATATTTGGGTTGATGCTCGGGAGAGATTAGTTCGAATATCGATATAGGAAAGTGTTGGTTCCGGAATCGAATTCGGGTGCGGAAGCGTGGCGGGGAGGCGGATCGTGTATAACAAAAATGTTCACAGAACTTTTGAGATACTCTATAGATTATATTAATTTATGCACGAATAAATTAATCACATTAATTTACATCAAGAACTCAATCCGGAAAAATACCTGGAAGCCAACTCGGATGATAACTTGAGTTCTTTGTCCACAAACAGTCCTTGCTCCAATCTTTGTGTTTAGAATACCAAAGTCTTCCACGTCAATTCGTTGATTTCACGTAGACGTGTGTGTGGGCACACGTGAGACAAAACAGGTTTCTTAAACACTCAAATTTCTACAAACACCAACGCATGCACGATGTGAAATTTTTGGAGAAAAATATTTTTGCTCTCTTTTTCCTTGAGAAATTCGGCCACCAACTATTTTTAGGGCTGAATAATCTTTCAAAAATTGTCTACACAATTTTCTATCATTCTCATATTTAAAGAGTAGAAGTCAAACTTCAAAACAGAATCAAATCCCTATCTCCAATTTTGAATTTGGAACAGAAAATCCCTTCCCCTTATCTCTAAGGTGGCAGGCCATATCACTAGGGTTTTTCCCTGTGTGTGGCGCCAACAACAGATTGGAAAGGAAGAGAAATCATCATTTATCATGTAGTCCAATTTTAATTCAAATTCAAATTCGAATTTAAGTCAAACTTAAATTAATTTGAATTCTAAATTGAACAACTTATCAAATAAGTTTAAATGGATAAATCTAGATGTGTTCAAATTCAAATTTAAATAATCACATTATTTAAATAATAATTAATTCTCAATTAATTATTTTCGAGTATTTAATTTTAGAATTTATAAACTTGGAATTGCACTCTCGAAATTATAGACTTTAATTACTTCTAAACTGCGAAGTGTCCATTTGATATAGTCATTACATATAGATTAATCCTCCATAAATAATTCATAATTAGAGTCAGGTAGAATCCGTTAACCTCTCTAGTTACATCTTTATCCTTGAGTACCATTGATTCTCTAATGGATAGTGATTCATAAAACACATTCATGAACCAGAGCGCTCTTACTAATCCAAGTACCGAATCAACACTCAAGAGAATTATTTATCTACTTCTTTCTCAAGAAGGAATGGATTCCATCTCGTATAATAACATTCCTAGCTACCTATTTCATTATGTCTCCAAAATACAAGGAATAGG
Organism: Morus notabilis; assembly: GCF_000414095.1. Taxonomy (NCBI): domain Eukaryota; kingdom Viridiplantae; phylum Streptophyta; class Magnoliopsida; order Rosales; family Moraceae; genus Morus; species Morus notabilis. The sequence continues at coordinate 8,129 of NW_010362624.1, forward strand.
ATTCAGGGTCTCGGAATCCGTACCGAGTAAATTAAAAGACATAAATCCATAAATAGGAGTTTGTTAAGAACTCAGGATTAAGATCATCCTATATATGACAATCGGTAGACTCAATTAGAATTTCTATGCTTAACGGAAATTATTAGAAATTCATATTGTGTCTGTGTCCATGTTCCATATAATCTTATTATGCGAAATACACTCATTCAATATCTCGCCATATTAACAGTGCGGATAACACCGTTCCATTCTAAATGGGAATAACATGTATTAATAATGATTTAATTAAAGATTCTGAACTTTAATTAAATTCATCATGAACAATGTTTTTTATTATTATCCTTAAACAATATCCTCTCGTATATAACACTTATATACTATGTTTAAGGTTACATAAACAATCACGGAATTTTCATTTGATATTCATAAAATATTCATAAATATATGCACATAAAATGATTAATAAACTCTTTTATTAATTAAATAATAAATATTCTATTACATCTCATGCTTCTAGGACATTATTCCCAACAGAAAGCACAATCTAATGTTGTTGTGAGACCAGGAAGTAATCAAAACGTAGGTAATCGTTATGAGAATCTTGATAATTGTGAGACCGGGAGGTGATCAAATGCTTAGATAATCATTGAAAGGTTGAGCTTAATGAATGTGTTTATACCCAAGTTAGATAGGGATATTGACCTGTTTATTTGCACATGTTGTCTTATTTGGCGCTCGGTAAAGGTAGTGAGACTAATTTAGAAATCTTAAATTAATGAATTAAGTTAAATTAATTAGCAACCACTAAATAGGAAGACATAGGGAGAATGAAGCGAAGTCAAGACCCTATTAACTCTATTATTATTTTTATTTCTACTCATAGTTCGATATTTAGTTACTTATTTTGTCAGATCTTGTGTTCTAGCTTTAATGGTTAAATTAATTTACTTTTCTTACTTCAATTACTTAATTCACTCGATTCCGATCACCTATATAAAATTTAGTCACGAACACTCACAGTACATAGTTTAATTCTTGAAAATTCAATCCTTGTGAGATAATATTCTATTTTTTAGTCACTTTATTATTTTTGCGATCCGTTCATTTGTGAAAAATTTTACAACAACTAATAAAAGAGTATTTATTAAGAATAAGAGATAAAAGTCTAGATTCATACACTCTTAGAAATAGATCATGTAATTTTCTCATTCTTGTTTTGGGGTAGGCCCAATCCTCACATGATTCACGAGTTCATAATATCAATTACTTTTTTTTTCTTTTTTTACTAACTTTGTAATATTAGTAGAGCATTAAAAAATTACCCAACTAATGATTTTATTTTGAACCGCCACTTTATACATATCTTGATGAAATCTATTGTTCAGAACTACGCATTATCAACGAATTTTCCTATTATCATTCTTCGACAAAAATTTAGGTGCATGATTTGACAGATCTGATGCAAGTGAGCTGAATTTCAGCAGCTAGTCCTTGAGTTTTATTTGTCAATAGTTCTTGAACAACAACTAGGCATCTTGCCTAATGTTTTGAGGGGCTAAATCACAAAAAAAAAAAAAATATATA
>NW_010362624.1:9822-109354 GCF_000414095.1 Morus notabilis
ATATATATATATATATATATATAAATAAATGCAACCAACCAACAAGAGATACATGAGTTTTGAAGGAATATGTTTTACATCAAGAATCTCCGAAGTGTTAGCAAAGTACCGCCTGTTCTTTTTCTTCTTTTGTCAGCATGCATCTCTTCCGTTTCTATTTTTTTTGGTGTTTTTTATTTATTTATTTTAATATCGGTGTGATACATGAGTTTGGAAGGAATATGTTTTACATCAAGAATCTCTCAAAGTGTTAGGCAAAGTACTGCCTGTTCTTTTTCTTCTTTTGTTAGCATGCATCTCTTCCGTTTCTATTTTAATAGGGATTTTTTTTAGTGTTTTTTATTTTTTAAAAGTACCAGTATTCTCTATTTATCAGTTGTTAAATATATATTAAATTTAATAAAAAAATTAAATTAAATTAAAAAATAATATAAATTTAACGATTGATAAGTAAAAAATACTAATTTTTTAAAAAAGATGGTACTTATTTTTTATTTTTTTTAAGAACACTACAGAAATTCCCATCTAAATAAATCAATCAATGAATAAAACGGCACATATGTCAATTTTTTATAACATGGCCACTTGTGAAAAGAACAACAGATATGGATTATATTGCCCTCGTCACGTGACGACATATTATAATTCTTGGAAGTTATGATTTTTTGTAGTCACAAATAACGATGAATTGCTAATTTTCATAGTGGTGAATATTGTGATTAAGATCAAACAGAAATTGATACGTAAAACTGAATGTAATTAACCATGTGTCATGATCAAGAAATCCTTAAATTAACATGTAAGATTGTGATTATTAAAAGAAATAAAATGATATATAACATATTAACGTTACTCTAATTAATAGTATTACTTACAGTATGAATTGTAGCTAAAAAATATAAAATTTACACTAATTACATACTATCTGAATGACAGATGTCTCTCTCTTATAATTTTCTGTCCAATTAGATGACATTATTCTTATTATTTATTTCATTGATTTCTTTTTTTCTTTAAAGTTTTCATTCTCAAATCTCTTTTCATTTTTTTTTAACTTTTAGTCGAATCATAATATGCATAATAAATTGCTAGACACAATTATCGTGTTTGGAATTATTCTTATTTTTATTTTTTACATTTTTTGAGAACGAAAAAATAAAAATGATTTCAAAACGGCGTTTGGCACAATTAAAGACAAAAAACAGAAATGAAAACAATTTTTTAGTTTAGTGTAAAATATGAAAGAAATGAAAAATAACTTTTAGTCGTTTTTTATTTTTTGTTTTCGCTTTCTCCTCTCTCGAGCAAAGAGAGAAAGAGAAAGACATTAATGAGTTTTTTTATACTAAAAATAATCTCTTGATAAAACTACCAAACACATTTTTAAAAATAATTTCTGTCTGAGATTGAAAACGTTTTCTGTCTGAGATTGAAAACATTTTTTGTCTGAGATTGAAAACGTTTTCATTTCCATTTTCATATAAAAAATAAAATCATTTTAGAACGAGTTCTAAATACATTCAATAAATTTTAATTTTGAATTACTCAATAAAGTTGAATATTTCTTTACTATCATCTTAATTTATAATTTTTTTCCTTATTTGGTCCCTATTACTAGGGGTGGTAATTCGTGTCACGTGTCGTGTTCGTATCGTGTTTTGATCGTTTCTTTTTAAATTTACAGTCAACCCGAACACGACCCATGACATGAAATTTTTTAAAAACCGCAACACAAACACGACACGACCCAAAAATGACCCGTGACACGAAATTGACCCGTGAACCCGAAATTGACACGAAAATTGTATACTTTTATTTAGTTTTTTACATATTAAAAATAACTTAAAATTCATAACACACTAAATTACAATAACATCCATTGAAATTAAGCAAATAATAGTATAAGATTTTTAGTATAACTATCATGATATCACAAGTTCATAATAAAATTTAAAATATGAAATGAAAAATATATATGTATTTTTTAGTGTTTTACGAGTTTCGTATCGTGTTCGGGTTAGGCGGGTCCAACCCGAAATTAATCTGTGTTTTTCGTGTCAATTTCAGGTCGACCCAATTCTGACCTGAACCTATTTTTTCTCAATCCTAACCCGCAAAATTCGTGTCGTTTTCGAGTTGTGTCGTGACCCATATTGCCGGCCCAACCTATTACAATCAAATCTTGATTTTGTGACTAGAGTTAAGGTTGGGACGAGCCAAGGAAGTCAGCCCCAACCCAATTATTTTTTTATTTGCGCTCGATCTGGCCCATATAAACCCAGAGTCGACCCAATTTGACCCAAACTCCGAGTCGGGTTAGGCCCGAAATTATTTTTGATATGAGTTCCTGTTTAATTTTAATTTTCTAATTTTACCTTATAAACGTTCAGCTTAATCCTGGCCTTATCGTGGTCTGCTGCGCTGACTTTCTTCTTTTTAAAGACAACCTCCCTATTCAGATTGGGACTATCCAAATTCACAGTATTATCTCTCACTTATCGTAGTGGATCAGGAGCCAACCCGTCTGAAAAGTTTTCACATCTTTTATTTATTTTACTTTTTAACATAAGACCCCATTCACTTCTTATGCCCTAGCATCTTTTCATTTGTGTTGACAACGTTTTAGTTCTCTAAACAGGTCATTACTCTTTTCCTTTTTTCTTTTTAATCCTATCCAGTTAGATGATATTATTCATATTTCTTTTTTTTAATCTTTAAAAATTCTCATCCCGGAAAACTATTAACACACACCCTTTCTTTTCATTTTTTTTACACTTTCGATTAAATCATAACATGTGAAATTATTTGCTACAGACATTATAACTTTAAATTCTTAATTACTCAATAAAGTTTAAGATTACTTTTTTATTTTTATTATTATTTTAATTTATAATTTTTTTTATATTTATGCTTTCATTAAAATTAAATCCTAACTCTATCATTGATCATAGTAGACATTTAAACATCGTTTTTCATTTCATCATTTAACATGACAAACAAACAAGGAAACTTAAATGAATATCTTAAAATCAAGGACGCCAAACGTGAAATGATCATACTAGTCATTTTGACCTATAATATTATAACGCTCTCAAGAATTAAGCATGTTTTAATTATACTAATTGAGGTTTATTAGTATGTCTAATTTGATTTTCTTAATTAATCAAGAACTTTTAAACTTACTTTTAGTATTTATAATTTCACCCCAGAAGTATGTGAAAATACATACTTTCACCCTCTCTTTTTACTACTTTTCAGTATTACCCTTTTCCTCTATTTTTCTTTTCTTTTCCTTTTCTTTTCCTTTTCTTTTTTCCTTATTTCCCTCTTTCTCTCTCATCACTCTCACTCTCTCTTCCCATCGTTCTCTCACTCTCTCCCTCTCTCAATCTCCCAGTCTCTCTCTCTCTCTCACCCTTAGTCACACACACACACACACTCTCTCTCTCTCTCTCTCTCTCTCTCTCTTCTTCTCTTTCTCTCAAGCTCATCTCTCTCTTCTTCTCTTTCTCTCAAGCTTTACTCTCTCTTCAAGCGGATTTTGAGCCAGATTTAACCAAAAATGGAGATTTCTAAGAAGTTTTCAACATCAAAGCCTAGATCAAGGTAAACCCCTTTGAAACTCACTTTAAATTTTTAGATCTAGCCTTGTGGAACTCGTTTTAGTCGAGTTTGGTGATTTTTAGTTTAGACTTATTTTTTAATGGATTTTGAATGGGTTTTGATGAAATTTAGGGGTTTTTGATTCTTCAAACCCCATTTGTTGAATGGAACCTGGTGTTGTTAATATCCTTTTGAGAATATGTTGAATCGGACTCAAAATTTGCAGGATTTGACTTTGTTCATCGCGGATCAGCCATTTTTGCCCCTGAGATTTCTTCCCACCGGTCGACCGGTCATCACTTCACCGACCGACTGGTGGAGTTACACTCCTTTGTCACCGGTCGACCGGTATACACTAAATCTGATCCTAAATAGTTCAAAAACCCTGTTTTGACCCCAAAACTCGATGTAGAACCAACCTAACTTCATTTGGAAACTTATAGTGAGTGGATTAGCCACATTGATTCTTGTTTCCATTCCATTTCTCTTGACTGAACTCCAATTCTCAAAGATTCATGATTTGAATTAAGAATTGTTTATAAACTTTGATTTTTGAGTTAAGGTACACTAGTATGATACAATTGTATATAATTAAACAAGAATATTTAGAGGAAAGGATTAAACTCTAAACCGTTGATTTTGATGATGAAACTAGTGGCACGATTGGACTTGGAGCCTCAAAGACAAGTAGAGCTAGGGCTACGTGAAGATAGCCATAGGTTTGATTTTCGAGAGGTAGGATATTCTTGTGCATATCCTTGATAGCCATGATTTAAATGATTTTGGCCTATGAAAATATTTTAAACACAAAACATGTTTAAAGAAAGAAATTATTTTAGAAGAAATAGCATGAATAATGCTATTGAGTTTCCAATAATTTAGAAATGAGATTTTAAAGAGTTTTTATTCTTAAAATGAGATATTTTAAGAAATGATAAAACGCATGATGGCCGCAGAGATCAGGATATGGGAATCGTATCCTTAGGGGCAGGTCCCGAAACTCGTACAACTCACTTCTTGCCCAGTTGTGATATTATGGCTTTGCGTATTTTCAGTATTTAGATATTTTGCTCCTATTATGTGAGTATTTCCTTTCTTTAAAGAATGATTGGTTCCGAGTGTTTCTTCGGACTGTGAGTACTTTTAATTATTAATTTTTTTTTATAAAACTATATCCTACTGGGTCTTCCGTTAACTTTTCTTGTTTCAAATGTATTTAACCCCACCTGGCGACGTAAAAAGTAGTGCAGAATAGGTAACTACTACCGGTGAGGTGAATCCGATTATGAGAAGTGAAGATTTGCACATTTCTTTCTTTTCCTTACCTATTTTCCTTAAAGCATGTATTAAATTATAGATTATAAACTCAAATATTGCTGGACCGTGGTTGATGTCAACATTTACTTTCTTGTTTATGTTCAAATATGCTGAACCTGTAGAGATTCTTGACATGATACTAGGGGCGAGGTTTTGAACTTGTTTTGTTAGAATTTCCATCACTTTCCTTGAAGCTTAATTTCTTATAAATAGTGAAGTTTGTTTGAAAATACCTGAATATTTTAAATTTAAAATTTAATTTTGAACTGTTAATTGTTTAATTACTTTCTTAAACATATTTAAATTTTTAAATAAGTCGACAAATATTATAACCCAATTAGTCAGTTCACCATCCTAATCATGGGGAAGAAAATGATGAACTTACTATTAACAACAGAATAAAAAATAAAGCAGCAGAAAGAAATATTTTTGGTTTTATAATATTAAACATGAGGCTGAGAATGCGCCATATGTGATATTGCTTTGCTGATAAAGATTTAGAGCAGGAGAAATCTACGCGAGGTAACTTATTGGTGGGTGGCTTTAGTTTAATTCTTAACTTGTTTCTTTCATTAGCTAATCAAGTGGTTTGTTCATGATCATAGATTAAAATATGCAAATTATATGTTCACATGCATCATTATACGTATAAATTAAGAGTTTTGTATTGCTGGAAACAAAAGCTAGCTGTCAAATCAGATTGCCAATTCTAAAGTCTAATAAATTGGGAGTGACATCAGAAGAATCTGCACCACATTCAAAATTGCATTATGAGGTGGTGAATTTGTGTTGTTTCTGATGGCTGGGGATAGGGCCCATATATAAACGCGATGACCAATGAACAGCCACAACCAACGTGTTGTGGCCCACTGGGCTCGGAGATTGGACTTAGGCCTTGATTTATGCACAAAATATTGGATTTGGGGAGATGGAGGGAAATACGTCTGATTAAAAATATGAAAATAGTAGAAAATATGCTGATATGAAAAGCTTAAAAAAGTATATAGATTAATTTTGTTGGAAAAAATAGCTTATTAAGCCATTTTAAAGGCCCATTTTGAGGCCCATGTTTGAAAGGGGCCCAATAGATTTTGAGACGGATCTCGATGGATTTGCGTTCTTCGTCACGAGGAGATCGAAATCAAGTATTCATACACTCAAAATGGATTTTGGGTGAATGAGAAATTGATGGTCTAAGTATGGTACTTGGAATGACATATGTAGAAGGAAAATTGCAAAAGTCCCACATCGGCTAGGAGTGAAGCCAATGTGGTGTTTATAAGTGATTGCACTTTGAAACCTAGGTAAGCATGTATACCAGAGAGGCTCTCTCCCGCGCAGGGGGGGTGCGAATCCCGGGCCCGGCGGGTTTGGGGCCTAATGTGTGCGCCCGCGACCTCCGGACACGAATGCCGGACCGAAAACCCCGCTCCGCGCGAGCTTACTTTTGCGATTTTATTTTTGCTCTAGCCAAGACCTTCCAGCTTCCGTTTAGCATAAAACAATGATGTTTAAAGACCATAATGAGACCTTAATGGTGATCAATGGAGGCAAACCGAATCAAGCTTTCATGGCTTCGGTTTTCCATCATCAAAAGCTGAATTACTAGCCAGAATGTGGCCAGATTCACCATGGAAAATCAAAAAACGTTTTGGCTGGTTTTAATCACCATTATTCCGGGAATAAATCTGGGTTATTACACCATAATGTCTTGGTGTAACACCCAGATTTTAGAGCCTATATAAAGGCCAAAACTCCACATGATAGAAAAACACTTTCTCACAATTCTCTTCTCCTTTTCGGTTCTCTCTCTCTCTTGGTTTGTTCCGGATTTCCTTAAGTAGTTCTTGTAGTTCAATTTTTGGTGATAGAGGAAAGATCAAGTTCTAGTTCGCCGGACGGTTCCGAAAGTGCATCGAACTGCCGTCGTTGTCGTTGTATCCTGGGAGACGGACGTCCAACGTAACCTCAAGCACACGCCGGAGGGGACGAATCTGTTTTAAGGACAACGTGGTTCACGTGCCTCGACATTCATACAATTCCGTTTTCCGAATTCCATAGAAAGGTTGATTTCGGGTTGTAACAATTTTCATTATTTTGTTATTCCTTTATTTCCTTGTTCTTCTTTGTATTTTCAATTAAATTGTCTAACAAATTTTTAGTTATAAAAATTAATAGGTCATAACTTGTCAAGTTATGGTTCATAACCAGATAAATTATTGATAAACTTGTCAAGTTATGGTTCATAGCCAGACAAGTTATGAAGAAAAATCGTGAATTATAGACAATAACTTGTCAAGTTATGGACGGAAATAGTAATTTGGCATATTTATTAACTTATGTAAACTGTTGGCCTATTAATTTTAATTCATCTCAAGTCTTAGCCTATTTTTCTCTTTCTCCCTTAAAAATATAAACAGGCTAAGTTTATAATTAGTTATTAAATAGACTTTTAATAGGTGTAAATCAGATTTACACTAAATTAAGATTTTAAAAAGCCTCTAATTAAAAAAAGGAAATGAAATCTTAAAATCTACTATGGTTTTTTTTTTCCACGTTCTCTCTATCTCCTCACTCTCTACACTGTAAACTAAGGATTTATGAGTAAACATAATATGTGTTCGGATGATAAATTCTAAATTTATCATGTAAATTCAAGATTTAAAACGAAATAAAAATTGTATTCAGATGGTAAATATTAAATTTATACTATAAATCTAAGATTTATAAATAACACAATGTGTGTCCAGATGGTTACTTCTGGATTTATCATATGATAAATCTTATATCTACGAGTATAACTAGAAAGCGTGCTATCTTATATTAAAAAAGTTAATATAATCTAATAACAGTTTATCCATTATTTTTGAATAAACACAGTATATGTTTGATGATAAATCTTAAATTTACCGTGTAAATTTAGGATTTACGAAGGAACGGAAATTGTGTTATGATATAAATCTTGGATTTATCGTATGGTAAATTCTAGATTTACGAGTAGAACTAAAAAATATTTATCTTATATTACTAAAAATCTGAATTTACCGTGTAAATCTATAATTTATGACGAAATAGAAATTGAGTTCTGATGGTAAATATTATATTTACACTATAAATTCAAGATTTATGAAATAAAAAAAATATGTATTCTATTAGTAAATCTTGAATTTACATTGTAAATCATAAATTTACGATTGGCGATGAGAGAGAGAGAAAAACAGACCCACGAAGAACTAATAGAGAGAGAAAAGAGAAAAAGAGATCTAAAGAAAAAGAGAGAAAATTTAAAAAATGAAAAATTCAAAACATAAAAAAAAACTATTCATTGCTAAATTAATTATTTACTAACATAAGTTTTAAAAGTATGCCTATTTTCTATAAATTTATCTGGATTTATTTGTTTTTAAGGAGAAATAAAGTGCTCTATTAACATTGTTTAATAAATAATATTAGAAACATCAATTCAAAAACTAACTTTTAAATAACGTACCTCAATTTATTACTTTTAATTTAACACTTACTTTGCTAATATACCCCTTTTTAGTTTATTTTTTCTCTATGCACACTATTTTTCTCTCTCATCTTTAATGCCGGTCATGCTTACTTACCTTTTCTATCTCACTTCTTATTTTCTTTCTCTTCCCTTTCATCCTTAGACCTTTGCGTTGTTCCTCCATTCATGGAAAAACCTGTAACACTTACACTCTGTTTAGTAAGATGAAAAGAAAATAAAAGGGACAAAAAATTTAGAATGATAGAAAAGATTTTAATTTTTTCTTGACTTGTTTGGTATGATAGGAAAGAAAGAAAATGAATCTACCTTCTATTGTTTGGTATGGAAAGTGAAACTAAAGAGATGAAAAAATTATTATTAGTGTAATTACTTTTTTACCCAAATATTTTTTATTAATATTCTTTTCTAATAAAAGTATAAATAATATAGTATTAAACATCAAATTAACTCTGAAAATTCATATAACTTAAACATATATTCTATCTATATTATGTATATATACACACACATACGAAATTTTCCACAAAACAAAAACCTTTTATGTATACAATACACATATATTACCAATGCAATGCTGATGATATTATGGCTTGATTAATATTGTAATTATTGTGACGAAAAATGGTAGCTGAATTTTTTTTTGAAAAATAAGAAAAATTTTTTGACATATTTGTCATTATTATAATATGTGCGGCAATCTGATTTCTCTCCTTTCTCTTTCAAATTTTTGGCTGTAATTTATAAGACAATTATTGAAAAATGGCTTATCATTTCTTGGTATAAAACCCCAAAATCATATCTCTGTTATGAATCAAAGTTTTCTTTTGATGGCTTACTATTAATCAAGTTATTTATCCCAAAAAAATGCCAACTTTTGGAGCCAATTTTAGACAAAAAATGAGGACAATTCAGTAATTTGACTTCATTTAGGTAGTTATCCACATTTTTTCTTGCTAAAATCCTCCTACTTTTGGAGAGATTAAATATGGTGGGACCCACTAATCACAATTTCCATTCAATTTTCTTTTCCTTCCTAATTTCTTTTCTAAACAAACAAACTAAGGCCCCGTTCATTTAACCGATTCGAGTTTAGAATTCGAGTTTTGCTACAGTAAAAAGCTCTCAGAAACAGTCACATCTAATTTTTTTACTACAGTAAAAAGTTCTCACATAAAGTCACATCTCAACTCGAATTAAAAACTCGAATCAACGAACTAAACGGACCCTAACTTACCAATTTCCATCTTAAAATCCCTCCAACAATTTCTTTCCTTTTACTTTTCATTCATACCAAACACACTATTAATGGGGGAAAAAGAAAATCTAACAAATCTTGCTCCTCCAAAATCACACCACAACGTTAGGCTCTTTTACTTTCTCTTCCACATATATTATTTCCCTCAGTTCACAATCATCACTTGCCTATTTTTTTAAAAGAAAAAAAAAGAGAAAAAAGAAAATGGAAATATTTAGATCTCATTTATTTTATTAATTTAAGTTTTATTACACTAAAAGCTCTCATAAACAGTCACATCTAACTTTTTATCATAATAAAAAATTCTTATATAAAATCACATATTAACTCAAATTAACGAATTAAATAGACCTTTAGAGAACAGAAAATAAAAATACAAAATCATTGTTAAATTAAATAATTTGACGTTTCATGAACAAAAAAAAAAAGACGACTTCAATAATTTCCATAAAGAAGGTTGGATAAAGACGAAATAAAAATAAAAAAAAAATAAAAACGAGATTTGATTCATATAAATTCAGTAAAAGACAAAAAGTAGATGGAAACTTACATGAGCTTCTTCGTTCATTATAACTGGTTCTTTTGCCATTATTATTATTATTATTATTTGGATACTGGAAAGCTATTGTGGGAATAATCGTAGAAAAGGTATTACTTTGTGATGTTCGAGAATAAGATGGAATTGGAAATGTCACGGGAGTATACCATAAATTAATTTTAGATTTTAAAAGTCATATTAATTTAGGAGTGATGAGTTGACATATAAAGTAGAATGACATGTCACATGTCATATAAGTTAGTATTCAAAAATTGATTTTTGAGTTAGTAATTTTAGCATTATTCTTGTTTAATTGTGTTTGAGTGATGATGAATAAAAAAAATGTTTGGTGTAATGGTAGGTAACCAATGTAGTGTACTTATATAAGAATTGGCAATCGAATGTAGTATTTTGTGAAAAAAATTGATCAAATTTAACATAAAAATGGTATAGGTGAATAATTACTTTCTTAGATTGTATAAATTTTAATTTTTATTATTTATTTTTAATTAATATTTAATTAATTAAATATTATATTAATCAAAATGGTCAGAATGAAGAGTAAGAAAAAAGGTAAAACTTAGGATAATTTTGACAAATACTTATTAAAAATGTATGAGTTAGAATTTTTACCCTTTACTCATATTTTATTATCTTTTTAATCAAATAACTACACTAATAAAAAAATATTTATTAAAAATAAAAAATAAAAATTTAGACTCACTCTAAAAACTTATGCACTTTTAACTGTAATTTTCTCTAACTTCATATGTGGCCTTGGGTTTTAGTTGGAGGTTGGATTAATTTGGGCCTCATAACCAGTAGCAGACCTAAGTGAGCCCACTCGAGCCAGATAATCCAAATGCAAGCCCAAAAGCAGTCTTCTACGGTTCCACCGACCCAAAGTGACGACATCACCAGCGCGCAACACGTGCCATGAGTAGCGCTGCTTACGTTAACCGAAGACACTCTAATCTGAGATTATGGTGCTGTAATTAAAACTAATATCTCTTGATCACATACTCCTTTCTTTTCCCTTTTTTCCACTCCTTTTTTTTTTTTTTTCACCTGAAGACGATTTTCTTTCATGTTTTTATCCTCAGCTTGCGTTTCGATCTTTCAATAAAACCCGCGAAATTTCTCAAAAAAGGTACGATTTTTCCTTTATTTATATTTTCCTCCCTGTCCGCCATGGGAACACGCTAAAAAATTACTGTGTTTTTGTGCTTTTCCGTTTAGAGCATTTCATTGTATATTTCTGTTGAAATGCGAAATGGGTATCCAAGTCTTTGTCGATCATTTCCCCTTTAGTATGCACTTTTGACATATTTTCATCTATGTTCTTCGTAAAATTTTCCGAGAAAATTAGGGAAAGGAGTTTCACTTCTTTTTTTTTTTTTGACATGTATATGTTATCTCCAGTTGTTGTTATGGAAATGGAGACAGATTTCATTTTTTGTTCTTGAAATAGTAGAAATATTATGAACATGTTGTTTAAGAGAATCTCTATAATTCTTTTAACTTTTTGTAAAAGAGAAAACTCAATATGTAAGGGTTACCATGCTTAACTTTTGCTTCAAAAAATCTTAATTTGCAATATTTGTTTAGGTTTGTAGATTATTAAAAATACTTGCTAATAATTTGTGTTAACAAGAAGCTCACCAAGAAGCAATATTTTAGTTGATTTGTTATAGTCAAGATTGAATTAATTCTGTTTTGTTTTTATTCTTAGTTTTTGAAATCCGGGTTTCAAGATTAGAACAATTGAACCATAGAAATGGATTATGATGCTGTTGATGAAGCTAGTGTCTCTGTTGATCATGTCAATGCTCATGACCAAGGGGCAGATTCCGGTAGACCTGACTTTGGTGATAGGATTTCGTCCAACAGGGAGGTGCTCGGGGAGTTGAGGAACTCTGGTGAGATCCTGACGCGGCTCGAGCTCGATTTAGCATGTGTTTCCGAGAAGATAGTTAACTTGAATGTTCTTATGATGCATGTGGCGACGAGGGAAAACGAGTTTGAAGCTTTTGCCTTGGAGAAAGAGCATACATTGGATGATTCTTTGGAGAAGGCTTTGGAATTTGATTTATTGTCTGGAGTTTTGGATTCGGAGGTGAGAGGATTGGATGGATTCATGGCTGTACTTCAGTCAGAGATTGTCAATGCCCGTGAGCTAGTATCTTCATGCTTACACGAGGGAGAAACTCTCGGAGAAATGGAAGAAAAGTTGTGTGATTCTGAACAATCTTTTAAGCAGTCACAAGATCAGATTTCTGAAATTAGGATGCAGTCACTGAAGTTGCAGAGGACATTGACATGTTTAGATCGAGAAGAAGAATGTAAGCTACATATTATATGCCGTTTCAAGAACATTTTGTTATCGTTACTATGGTTGAAATCTAATCGTGCCTATTACTTTATTTAGTTTGGTGGTTGTGGACTAACAATAGTTACTGTTCTTTTTCCTTTCGATTTTTTCCCTCTTCGATGGAGACATCTAGTTTTCCCCGTCAGTGAACAAGTAAAACTGTTAATTTTTTTTTCTTGCATCTCACTTTCTTATGAATATGTTGGCAGGGAATAACTACAAAAAGTTAGAGGAGGATCAATTTTTTAGTGTGAATGCAAAAATAAAAATGCAAACTGCTGAACAACAAAGACATATTTTGAGGTTGCTGGAGAAATCTTTGGCAAGAGAGATAGATCTTGAAAAGAAGTTAGTCGAATTTAGGCACGTTGAAGAAGAGTTAAAACAAAGGCTCCTCTCGTCCCAACAAGAAGTGTATTGCATGGAGGATGAAACAGCAGATGTTTGGGAAAGATGGTTTGAGGCAGATAGTACATCTGCAGTTCTGATGGGAATTTCAAAAGAACTATTGGGTCGGCTCCAGATACTCGAGTTCAATTTGAACAGTTTGGTTCAGCAAGAAACCAAGCTAAGATCAAAGCTTGAAGATTCCATAGAAGAGCTGAAAGCCAAAGAAAACTCTTTGAATGAGCTTGCAAGCAGCAGTGCAGAAGTTAGTGACTTGCTTGTTTCACAGACCAACAATTTAAAAGCAAGCTTGAGGGAGGCTGAAGACAAGTTGATTCTTGCCAATTCAGAGGCTTTTACTTTGAGTGAAAAGGTCGCTTTGCTTGAGAAGCAGCTGAAGGAGTCTGACAAGGTTGAATTCCTTGAGAGGAAGTTAAGAGAGTCTGATATCCAGTTACAGCGTGCAATTGCATCTGCTGAAGCTAGTCAGGAGAAGCAAAACCTGCTGCATTCTACAATAGATGATATGGAAAATCTGATTGTGGATCTTAAGGGAATGGTTTCAAAATATGAGAGTCGGGCTGATAGTGCCGAGGAGAAGTGTATTATATTATCTGAATCTCATGCGGAGCTAAATGAGGAACTGAACTTTTTGAGGGGGAGATTGGAATCCCTGGAAGCATCTTTGCAACAAGCTGATGAGACCAAGTTGGCCGCTGCGAAGGGCGTAGGTCTCCAGACCAAAGTTGTTGCAAATTTGGTTTTGCAACTAGCTTTTGAACGAGATCGTCTTCATAAGCAGGTATCGACCAAAGACGCGTGTGGTACTCTCGATTTATTGCATTAGTACCCCTCTTTTTTCTTTCCCAATTCTTATCAATGTCTGATACTCTCGCATGGAAATTGATAAGCTTGGTTGTTACATGTCAAGAGTCCTTACTGGGGTATGTCATGTGGGGTTTTCCCCTGACTCTAAAAGTACGAACATTCTGCTGATTATAACAGTTTTGATGTCTTATGTATAGATTTCTTCGTTAGCAATGGAGAATAAAATTCTACTGCTGCAGTTACAAGGAAGCAACAAAGATTCTGCGGTTTTGAGGCATGATATGGCTGCTGCTACGTGCTCAAAGGACAGCAAGGAAGAAGTTACTGAAACGACTTCTATCAGTTCTGAGGTAGGGGCCTTATGTCTTAATGTTTCACTGTTTAATTACGAAAATATAATCGTAATAGTTACTTACTTCCAGGGGCTTTTTTTTTTTTTTTAATTTTATTTATTTTTGCTATGATTTTTCTAGATATACGAATCGATTGCATTAACTAATTTGGATTTATTCTAACCAATGATAGTTTTCCTCATCATGAAGTAGAACTCTTGCGGAGTTAACTTGAGAAAGCTTTTGGAGTAAAGCTATTAAATATTTTAATCAAAGTCTTTGGATTTGTTATTCCTTTTTTCCCTTAGTTTGGATTGTTAAAATATTTTTAGTTTGGAAGTGAATGTTTTTCATACTTTTGCCTCATTATGTGTACCTTGTCAGCTGGATAAGACTCGAGAGAATGCATCTTTCGTTGAGAATGAAGTGGGAGCAACACCAGGACCAGAGACTGCAAGGAGAATCGATGCAGGAATCTTGAACTTTAAGCTAGTTTTTTTGGCAATGCTCATTCTGCTGATCGCAGTTGCAGCTTATTATTCTTCTCAACTAGAAAGCTGATTTTGACCAGGATTCCAAAGTTCTTCATAAGTTCACCAATGAAGCTCTTTCTCTACGTGGCCTCTCTCCTATACCTACCCAGAAAACACAAAAGGCTTTGACGATGAAAAGATACCACTGCGAAACTTGTTCTGCCAAAGAATTTATAGGTAGTGTATACAGTCCTAATCTGACTCGACCTCGAGGTAGATATTTTATTTTTATTTTTTTTTCTCAAGTGAAGAAGACAGTTTTAGCTTGAACCATTTAGGACCTCAAAAGCTGACGGAGTTGACCGTATCTTACCATAGCATTTTGCGGTTTCTTGCATCAACTCAGGCTTAGGATAGTGTTCTTGCTATCCTGTTTCCTTCATGGTAGCTAGCTCGAATTTCGAAGCGATGTAGACTCTGACTGAGTCGGGTTATTTGAAGTTTCATTTTGTTGGGACTAACTTGACTAGCGAGTTATCTCAGTTTTGGCCCCTTTTCTTTCCAAAGAAGTTTTGTCTGCATTTCTGCTGACAAAAGTTGTTTACTTCGTTGCTCTTTGTATCCTTGTATAAGTTAACTGGTTCCATGAAGTTTCTCATGACTTCAGCAATGAATGTGATTAGCTAAGAAGCGACTTTAGTGGCACTTTTCTGATTGTTGCCCCGTACATTATTCTTTTAATATCATTTCCATGAACTAATGGCGTATGATGGTGACTGACCTTACATTTTAAGCAAGTATTAGTTTAACACTAAGCAACTTACTTTTGAGTTATACAAAATCCTATAACGATCAGTAATATCTATCTTAATGTATCGGAGAGTGAAAACACGGAGCAAAAAAAGTCATTGAAACGACAAATTCTCACTGTTTTATTGAAATTTTCAGTTTCAAAAAAATTGCAATATAATGTGATAATATCACAAGCTATTCGCTGTCCAAAAAACATAAAAAATTTGCAATCTCTTGGGAATGCGTATATTTTTTTAGCAACTCTTCCAGTATTTTGTTCTCAACTAACTTGGAATTTAACCAATCAAAATGGTTACAAACAAAACTAAGAATTGCACATTTAAGTTCTGAGCTCTTCTTCCTGCTCTTCCACTTCTACATCCTCATCAAAATGAGCATATAGCGAATACCCAGCCCATTTCATTTCACCAACTAGCAAATGGAGTTTCTCATATATCTCTATGCACCTTGGATGAGCTTTGTCCCCAACAAGAAATGCATGTACCTCATCTTTAACCTCAATCCAGCTACAACCCGGCTCCTTCTTCAATTTGTGAGACTTCATTGCTCTTCTCATGTTTGACATCTCACCCCACATTCCAGAATCAGCATAAATATTTGATAGAAGAACATAAGCAGCAGAATCTTGAGGGTCTAATTGCAAAAGATTTCTAGCTGCTTTTTCCGCAACTTCTACGTCCCCATGTAGCTTACAAATGCTAAGCATAGTTCGCCATATAACAGCGTCGGCTTCAAAGGGCATCTCTTGAATAAGCCTCAAAGCCTCATTAAGTTGTCCTGACCTCCCTACAATATCCACCATGCAAGAGTAGTGCTCCAATTTGGGAGCTAAGTTATAGTCACTTTGCATTAAGTGGAAGTAATGCAATCCCTTTTCAGCATTCCCGATATGCGCACAAGCACGGAGGACTGATACGAAAGTTGCATGGTTTGGTTTCACATTCTCAAGTTGCATATCCTCGAAGACTTTAATGGCGTCTTCTCCTAGGCCATGGTGGGCGTAACCACATATCATGGTGTTCCAAGTCACCGAATCCCGCTTTCGTGATTTCTCAAACATCAGTCGAGAATCTTGCATGTTTCCGCACTTTGAGTACATGTCAACAAGCGTGCTGGATATGTACGCATCCGAGAGCAATTCTTGCTTGATTATTTGAGAGTGTATTTGCATCCCAAGTCCAACAGTGGCCAAATTAGCGCAGGTATCAAGAACTGCTGCATAAGTGAAGCTATCAGGCTTGACACCCATTTCCAACATCTGAGAGAAGAACCTCTGTGCATCCTCATTTTGTTTTTGCTGTGAGAATCCAGAGATGATTGCGTTCCACGAAACCATCGTTTGTTCATCAGTTCTATTATGGATCTTTTCTGCCTCTTCGATCATTGCACACTTACAATACATGTCAACAAGTGCACCTCCAACAAACAAATCCAAGCCCATCCCCGATTTAATAACTCTACCATGGATCTCCATCCCATGACTCAGAGCTTGATGAGCGGCACAAGCTTTTAAAACACTACCGTATGTGAACTGATCTGGTTCCATCCTTAAACGGAGCATGGAAACAAAAACCTGAAGCGTTTCCTCCCCATTATTATTCTGTTCATTGGCTGCAATAATTGCGTTCCAAGATACGGCATCTCTCCTTACCATCTCATCAAATACACAAGATGCTTCAAATAGACAACCACATTTTCCGTACATGTCCAGAACGGCATTTGCAACGCATATATTGGACGCCAAACGACTCTTAACGGCGAAGCCATGTAGTTGAAGTCCCTCAAAATGCCCTTTAATCACCGCACAAGCACCAAGCGCACCAGATAGAGATACTTCATCAAAACCAAGTCCAGACTTTCGCAACAGCAGAAACAAGTATAAAGCTTCCTTCCCCTGCTGACTTCGAGCATAGCCCACGATTATGGCATTAAAAGATTGCAAATTATGGTTTGGCATTGAGTTGAATAGTTTCCTAGCATCAAACATATTGCCACATTTTGCATACATATCCAAAGTGGCGGTTCCTACCAAGACATCAGAATCAAAATGCGACTTTATGGCATGTCCATGCAACTGAGTCCCAAACTTATAGGCAGATAATCCAGCACAGGACCTGAAAACACTAGCATAGGTAGACTGGCTCACTCCAATTCCTTCAATCTGCATCCTCCTGAACATCTCTAAACCGTTAACAAATTGGTCATTCTGAATGCAACCTGCAATCATAGCGCTCCAAGAAACCCAATTCTTTTTGGGCAATTCATCAAAAACCTGAAAAGAAAACTTTAGTTTCTTACACTTCGCATACATATCTAACAAAGCACTTCCTGTCACAACATCAACAACATAACCCGTTTTGAACGCAATACCGTGAAATTGAATCCCAAAATCCAAATATTCCATCGCGGAACATGCTTTCAAAATGAGAGCTAACGAAGTAGGGTCAAGCCCCACGCCAAAACTGCTCATCTGCAAACAAACACCAATAGAATTCTGATAGTCACCATTCTGCAAATACCCCGAAATCAAGGAATTCCAAGAGACCACATCCCTCCTTGGCATTGCATCGAACAACGACTGCGCGATCTCCATCTTGCCACGCACAGAATACCCGGAAATCATGGTATTCCAAGAAACCGAGTCTCTCTCAGGCATTTCGTCGAACGTCTTACTTGCATACTCCAAGTTGCTGCATTTCACGTACATCTGAATCAAACAATTCATAACAAACACCGTGGGCTCGAACCCCGATACGATCATCCGACAATGGGCTTGTTTTCCCGGATTGAGAGCTCTTCCATAGGAGCATTGTTGGAAAATCCGAGAAAAGGTTTTGAAACTGTTGGTGGGTTTTGCTTGGTCTGGTGGTGTCAGAGTTGAGAAGAAGAGCCTTGACGAGGAAGACAGTAGTAGTCTTGATAAAGAATGGTGAAAAAATTGAACTTGATGATGACCCATCAACCTCCGTGCTCATTCTTAGGCGGGATTTTCGACCGTTACTTTTGGTTTTTTTTTTTTGGCTATGAATAAACATCATTATTAAAGCCTGGAGGCAGCAAACACGAGTAGAGAGCACTTCTTCCTCTAGAGTTGTTAAAGTGACTCAAATTAGTTTTAAAAAAAAGCAACAATTTTATGTTTTTAGTTAAGTTACTCTTTTCAGTTTTTTAGGCATTGGTTATTTTATGATTTATTAAAAGTTTATAAATAAATATTTTGTATAAGATTTTATGTGTGTGCTTAAAGAAAAGTAATTTCAGAAAAAAGTTTGTAGATAGAGTGTCTCCTTTAAGAGAAAGAAAAGTGACGAGAGAGATAGATAAGGGTGTAAGGGATTTTGGGTAGCGAGAGAAAGCGAAAAAGTTTGTTGAGTGTGTAATTCTAAAACTGTTAGTAAATTTTTTTCTTTTTTTCGTGGACGTAAGAAATTTTTCTGAACCACTTAAATCTTTATCTTCTCTATTTTTATATATTTTTTATTTCAATTTATTTTTCTGTTGCATGTGTGAGGGGGTGCGTTTTTCTCAACAACTGGTATCAGAGTTGTGGTGAATATCTAAAAAAAAATCAAGATGATGTCTGGGATAAAGTTTGAGCAGATTGAGCATTTTGACAGGAAGAGTAATGTCAGCATATGGCGGAGTACGGTAAAAGATGTTCTGATTCAGCAGGGATTACTGAAAGCGCTGCAAGAAAAGAAGCCAAAAAATATGAAAGATGAAAATTAAAAAGAATTGAAAGCGAGAGCGGTAAGCAAAATTCGTTTAAGCTTGGTTTCTGAATTAAAATATAGTTTTATGAATGAAATATCTCCTTCTGAGTTATGGAAAAAATTAGAAAAAGTTTATGTGTCGAAATACCTAACAAATAGATTATATTTAAAGAAGCAATTGTATGAGTTGAAGATGGATGAGAAAACTGATGTTAGGGATGATATAAATAATTTTAATAAGTGATAACTCAATTGTTAAGTGTATAGATCAAAATTGATGAGGAAGATAAAATGGCAATTTTGTTGGCCTCCCTACCCAAATCATATGAGATTTTGGTGACTATACTTTTAATTGGGAAGACAATGTTGACTGTAGATGAGGTGTCAGCCGCTTTGTTAGAGACTGCAAATATGAAAAAACCTAGTATTACGTCTCATACTAAACAAGTTTTAGTGCACAGTCATATTTGAATAGGGATAGGAGCAAGTCACAAGAGAAATTTTATGATAAAAGAGATGATCGTTCCCAATCCTGCCAAGAAAGGATATTAAGTGCAAAAGGTCGTGGTTAATTAGTGACAATGTCCGCCAGAAAATGTAAGTAACCCAACCTCTGAAAATAGAAGGGATCTAAGTTATTCTTCTTACATGAGCGGATGAAATCCCCAACCTTCTCGGCAATCACCTCATTGTTTTCTTTTATCAGAAAAGGAGTCGGTAGAACCAAGGCCCTAACCCAGAAACGAGCCTTGAAAAGATCAACGACCTTCTAATCTCTATCTTGTGGCCAAGCTTTCACATTCAGCAACGAATTGTTGATAATTCAAGGGCGTCTTTTAAGAATTTTCTGACAATCAACCTCCAATTTGAACCGGATGGCGAAGAAACTCGGCCTCGGTTCTTCAAACGACCAAGAATGGTCCGTAGAGAAGATTTGGATACGGGTTTTTCATAGCAGAGCTTTACCAGGACAGAGAATTTGACAAAACGTTCCGTCAAGTCAAAGTTTAAGGTCAAACTAAGGATCAAGTTGACGCTGATATTAGAAGAAATAGAGGGCCCAGACGGTCCCTCCTTTCTTGGCACAATATTACGATTAGGTACCATAGTAGGAAACAAGATGATACAAGTAGGATAGTGAGGACCACCAAGGACCTACAGTAGAGGAATGACGCGGATGGTGAAGTGATTAGTGGTGATATAATCAATAATTTTGTTTTTGAATATATTTTAACTATATTTTAACTTCTGAAAACACCCCTGGGTGCACCCTCTTAATTCTTAAAGGATGTTTAATTATGAACAAGAGGTTGAGTTGTGGTGCTTAGCACTGTTGATGCCCGCAAGCATTGTTCTTCAAATTGTTCATGTGACTTTTCATTTTCAGGCATGATACGAGATGTAAATGTCTTGATATTTCTCGACGTCAAAAAAGCTTTGGAAGGTAAATAGTTTGTAAAGGATAGAGCTTTAAAATCCAAGATACTGCTTTTGCCTCCGGTTTTAGTTCATCACGATGCGAAATGCATGCCTAATTTCTAATTGTTGCTTTTAAATTTTGCACAGATGGAATGAAGCTCTACATCTCCGACAACAAAGTAATACTGACTGAGGGTTTTGACGGTGTCGTACCTCTCAAGTACTTCAAAAAGATAGATTCATGGCCGTGTAGACAACCTATTCCGTTTTGAGCTCTTGGGTTTGACCAAGAATGGTCGTTTTGTTTTCCCTTTTTCTCTTCTTTTTGGTCCCCGAAATGGCCACTTGATTAACTTTGGGACGATGAAATAAGCTGGTTCCATTTTTCCATCATAGATGTATATTTAGCTCTTGAATTACATAGTTTATGACTCCTTATCAACGTGGCATGGAATTTGATATTGTTCCCTTGGAATTATATGCCTGTACTTATCAGTACCTTCAGCGATTTACTCAGTTTAAGTTCAGAAGCTCCGTTTCTCTTGACCACACAAATCATAGAAATAGTTCCCTTTCCATCCAGATGGGAATATCACAATATTTTCAATCGATTAGGGAAAAAAAAAAAAAAGTTTTGATAAGTAACCAAACCCGCATCGTTTAGAAATGAGATAACTTTTGAAACTGCTCGCTGTTTAAATGCAACAGATCTGAGTATACTAATGTATTTTCAAACATGTTTTTTTCATTGAAAAAGTTTCTTTTCTTTGATACATTTTCGTTAAAATATGTTTTTCAAATTTTTTATAAATACATTATTATCCATCCTAAGAATGTCACGCACGTGAACGCAAAAAATTCACTCTTCTGTATGCCGTAATAATTTTGGAAAGTTACACACCCTGCATTTTATTGACACCGTTGATGCTTTTCTTATTAACCACTGGTTTTTATTAATTTAAATTATATGAAATTCTGTTTCGTCTATCATATTCATATATGTTTTCGTACTTATTATTTATTAACACGTGTTAAATTAAATAATCAATTACGTTGAGTATTCTTAACTTCTAGGCTTCTATCACTTGACTAGTTTAAAGTACGTATTTAAGGTGTACGTGTAGTGTGTCACGTAATAAGAAAATTGATAATTTGATATATATGGATTACGTGAAGAGATGTTAAGACAATGTCAAAAAGTTGAGAGATGTTAAAATATAGGACAAATTTTATAAATTCTCTTGAACTTAGTTATTTGTGTCAACATGCTCTTGAATTTTAAACTATTCATGTTATGCTTTTTAAATTATGACATCTCTCTAAATTTTCCCCTTTGTTTGATTCCGCTAAATTTTTTAACGAAAATGTTTATGAATACCCCTGAACTAAACAACTAAATTTTAAATAATCCTAAGACATAAAAAAATAAACGAATTCTAAAACGTAAATATAACTTCAAATTAAAAAATTATTAAAATTATCTAATTATATTCCTTACAAAAGATATTGTTAAAATGTGTGTAGATAATGTGTTGCGTTGTGGCTAGAATTTGTACAAAAATAACTCTGATTTGATTATTTTTTTAATTGTTTTCTTGGTAGTATTTTCAAGTTCTAAATTGTTTGATTTTATCACCTGTGGTAGTGGCATAAAGACAAAAGACGATATGTCATGATTAGATGTGTAAGTTTGGGCCGCCCAACCTGACCCAAAAGAAAATTTCGAGCTAGGCCGGCCCGACTTTAAAAGAGAGAAGGTCGGTCCTGTCCAGGTTTAAGCCTAAAAAATTTAAGATCGGCCTGGCTCGGCCTAAAATTTTACAATTTAAAAACCTCTTTAAAAATATAATGTTTGAACCGTATCGGGCCGAGCCGACTCTCCCTAAGTTCAAAAAATTTAAGGTTAGACCTAGACTAACAGTGGTGGGCCTCGGGTCGCCTAAACTTACAGGCTAGTCAATTCTCATTTTGCAGTTGTGTTACAACACGTTGACCGGAAGCACACCGTTGCAACTGCGAAACCTGAAGAGGCTTAGTGTTCTTGCTCTTCAATACAATCAATTAACCGGTGCAATTCCTGCGAGTTTGGGCGAGCTAAAAGCATTAACAAGATTGGATTTGAGCTTCAACAGCCTCTTTGGTTCTGTTCCTGCAAAATTAGCTGATGCCCCTATGTTACAAGTCCTTGATATCCGAAATAATTCTCTCTCCGGAACTGTCCCACAAGGTGATGTATGCTTTTTAAGTACTACTAACTTAACCAGGCTTCTCATTCTACTCATTTGTAGTTTTTATTTTGTTGGGTATCTTATTCAATTGAAGATTAAGGCATAAATAGTCTATCTTATTCAATTGAAGATTAAGGCATAAATAGTCTATCTTATTCAATTGAAGATTAAGGCATAAATAGTCTAAACTTTATACTTGATTTACATTTAATGTAGCGCTTAAGAGACTCAATGGAGGATTCCAATGCGAAAACAATCCACATTTATGTGGGGTTGGCTTTCCCGACTTGCACGTTTGCTCAGCCAGTGATGGTTGGGAGCCAAATAGGCCAGAACCATATCAACCCAGTAACCTTTCTGCAAATGGTTTCCCACACTCAGCCCAAAATCTTACTGCAGAAGATCTTCCTGAGTCTGCGAATTTGAACCCAGATTGCAGCAGAACCAGCTGTTCAAAAACATCAAAATCTCCTCAAGTTGGTGTGGCTTTGGGGGTCATTGGACTTTTTGTTGCTTTTACTGTTTCTGGTCTTTTCACATTTTCGTGGTACCGCCGTCGGAAACAGAAAATAGGGAGCGCTTTCAACTCATCAGATAGCCGGCTTAGCACTGACCAGGCCAAGGAAGTTTACAGGAAGAGTGCATCTCCTCTCATCAGTCTGGAGTACTCGAATGGATGGGACCCGGTCGCGAAAGGTTGCAGTGGATTCTCTCAGGAAGTTCTTGAGAGCTTCATGTTCAATTTAGAAGAAGTGGAGCGTGCCACTCAGTGCTTCTCGGAAGTGAACTTGTTGGAGAAAAGCAATTTCTCTGCCATCTACAAGGGAATCCTGAGGGATAGGTCAGTTGTTGCAGTAAAGTGCATTGCAAAGACGAGCTGCAAATCTGATGAAGCGGAGTTCCTGAAGGGACTGAAGATATTGACATCATTGAAACATGAAAATCTTGTTAGGTTGAGAGGCTTTTGCTGTTCAAAAGGTAGGGGAGAGTGTTTTCTTATCTACGATTTTATCCCCAATGGAAGCCTCTTGCAGTATCTTGACGTCGAGGAAGGCAGTGGCACAGCTCTTGAATGGTCAACCAGAATATCCATTATCAACGGCATTGCCAAAGGTTGGTGCATTTTTTTCTTGAAAATCAAATTTTGATATGATTCATTGCTTCAGGAGCTTTGTGTGCATTGAAAATTTGACTTTTTTTTTTTGAACCAGGTATTGCCCATTTGCATGGAAACAAAGGCAACAAACCCGCCATGGTTCACCAGAATATATCAGCGGAGAAGGGGCTCACTGACACCAACTATAAGCCCATGATTTCAAATTCGGGTCTGCACAAACTTCTTGCAGACGATATTATCTTCTCCTTGCTCAAAGCCAGTGCTGCCATGGGATACCTGGCTCCCGAGTACACAACCGCCGGTCGCTTCACCGGAAAAAGTGATGTTTATGCGTTTGGTGTGATCATACTTCAAATCCTCTCTGGAAAACGAAAAATCACTCAATTCGTACGCCAAGGGGCAGAGTTCTGCAGATTTGAAGACGTTATCGATCAAAACCTCGAGGGAAAGTTTTCAGAATCTGAGGAGCGAAACTTGGAAAATTGGCTCTTCTCTGTACCAATGAATCTCCTAACCACCGGCCATCCATGGAGAATGTTATGCAAGAGTGGGTTTGTCAGCTGTTGATGTTCTTACCAGGTTTTCACCTCAATTTTCAAAGGACGGGGGGGTAATCGGGTATGATGAAGGATTTACTAACTACGCACTACAGTCAATAATCTATTTTGACTTATAAAATACCCAAAAAAAAAATCCTTTAAATGAAAAAAATAGTACAAATATGACCAAAAAAATGTTTGGTAGAGGGATTTGTTTCCTGATTCGAATCATGATTCGTAGTTCACTACAATATTTTCTCTCATAAAAAATTCACGTAAATAAAAAATAGTTCAAATCACATGATTTGAATCCTCCAACTAAACGTGGCCAATACCCCATCCCCAAGGCCAACCACAATCGCCAAGCCCCTTTAAACCTTCCCCCATGCATACCTACACGTGGGAGGAAACATAAATATCCAGAGATTAATTATGGAAAGGTAGGTTTTTCATGTGTTATTTTGATGGATTTAATTAATTTTGTTTGCTTCGTAGCAAAAATTAATTTAGTTCGGAGGGGATTAGAAAATTGTTGAAATTTGGGGAAATGGAGACTGTCGTGTGATTTTTTGTTTTAGGTGAGCGTTTTTTGTTCCTACCCTAAAAGTATTTGATTAAATGCCCCAGTGAACATATTTTCTTTTGTTTTTAATGTCCCTTATAGTTTCATGCGTTAATCAGTTTCTTGAGCGAGAGGAACTTGAATGGCTAGATTTTTAGGGTATGAAATGACAATTCTTAAAATTAAGTTATTTTTATGTTTGGTTGGACAAAAAAAAATAGAAAATTTAGAAGCGATAATTGGTGAGAAGGATGATGAAATTTGAAGAATGCAAGCTGAAATTGAAATGCTTAAAATGCAAAAATGTTTGATGACAAAATTTCTTGTATTTTATTGTGTTTTAATTGTTGTCATATTGATGTTGAAGTGAAGAAATGATAAGTTGTATTATTGAATGTCTGTTTTGGAAGGCTGTGAAAGTGAAACAATTTGCACTTTATGATAAACTATAAAAAAGCCCTTGGTCTAAAATAAGAAAAAACGCAACAAAAAAAATAAAATTAGGAAAGAGAAAATTCATAAAATAAATAAATAAAAAAGAACAAAACATTTAAAAAGTTAAAATGAAAAAAAAAATGTGTGTAAAGATAACTTTTGACATCACGAATTAAACAAAAAATAGTTAAGTAGAGACATATTTGAAGAAAATTATTTCAACTATTGATAAAAATTAAATAAAAACACATGCAAAAAAATTATTTTCATAAGAGTACAGTGAGAAAAATAAAAATTAAACCGTAAAAAAATTCACAAAATAAAAAAAAATAAAAAAAAATATTTAAAAAAATGTAAAGAATAAAAAAAATAAAAAATAAAGGAGGATGAGAGAGCGCCGCCCCATAAAAGACTTCTGTTATAAAAGTTTTAGCTCTTTTATATATTGTTAGATTAGATATGGTGTGAGAAGAGAAGTGAAATGTGCTCTTGACAGGGCCAGCCAAAGTTTGGGAGACTACTTATGAGAGATGGATAGCTCCACAGCCTGGTTTTGTCAAGGTAAATATTGATTCTACTATCAAACCCCATCTAAATTTTTCTGGGATTGGTATTTGTGTCCGTGATGAGTGAGGACGCGTGTTTGGTGGGGGTAGCTATTCAATTTTTTTGGAAATTTTAGTCCCCATGCTGCGGAGTGTTTGGCGGTTCTAGAAGGGACGAGGTTTGTTAGTGAAGGTGAGTTAGAGTTGAATTTATGATCCGTTTAGTTTGTTGATTTAAGTTTTTAATTCGAGTTTGAGATGTAACTTCATGTGAAAATTTTTTTATTGTAGTAAAAAAGTTAGATGTGATTATTTTTTATAGTTATTTACTACAGTAAAACTTAAATTCTAAACTCAAATCGGTAAAATAAACGGGATCTTAATCAATGTTGTTAATGCCTTAATTCTCAGGTTTGGAGAGCCCTTGAAGCTTCAACCATTGAAGAAGTTCGTGACACTTTTTGACATGCAAATAGTGGCACGGTTTGCTACATACCTCGACGAGGAAATTCTATAGTTCACTGTCTAGTTAATTATGTTTGTTCTCACAATGATGATTTTATTTGGATAGGTGTTTCACTGAGTTTTATTAACTCTTCTGTACTTGTTGATTTCACAATTGAGTAATAAAATTCCAATCTTTTTCCTCAATATATATATATATATATATATGAAAATAATGGTCCTAACGAGTGGCTATCGTCCACCTTACCTAACTATTAAACGATGTTTTAGAGCAAATCAATTCTTGGGACTAAAATGGAGAGCAATCTTATGTCATTAAATTTCTAGCAAGAAAAGAAGTCTTATATCAATATCTTTAAATTTCATTAGAATTCAGAAAGAGATGGAAATTCAAGTTGAAAGTATGTATCATTTTCTACTATATAGTACATACAGTGATCTATTTGGAACTTCAATCATATATGGACTTAATTAATTAATACAAGCATTTTGCACAAAAAAAAAATTATTTAATATATGTACTTCCTTTCTTCATAGCTGGCCTCCTTACATGAAAAAAAAAAATTATATTCGAGGAGCACAACAAGTATATTAGGGGGCATATCTTCACAAGAAACAAAGTTGAGGAATATTATTTATAAACATTTCCGTTAAAAAATTTAGCGGAATCAAACATAGGGAGAAAAATTGGAGAGATGTCATAATTCAGGAGGCACAACATGCACATTTTAAAATTCAAGAGCATGTTGATACAAGTGACTAAGTTCAGGATAACTAATAAAATTTTTTATATTTTAACATCTCTTAATTTTTTAACATTGTCTTAACATCTCTTCACGTAACCCGTATATATCAATTTTCTTATCATGTGACACACTACACGTAACCCATATATATCAATTTTCTTATCATGTGACACACTACACACGTACCTTAAACTAGTCAAGTGATAGAAGCCTAGAAGTTATGAATACTCAACGTAATTGATTAATTAATTTAGCACGTGTTGTGAATAAACA
Organism: Morus notabilis; assembly: GCF_000414095.1. Lineage (NCBI taxonomy): Eukaryota > Viridiplantae > Streptophyta > Magnoliopsida > Rosales > Moraceae > Morus > Morus notabilis. The sequence goes on from NW_010362624.1 coordinate 37,296, forward strand.
AGAAGAATAGAAACATATATGAATATAATAGACGAAACAAAATTTCATATAATTTAAATTAATAAAAACCAGAGACGAACAAGAAAAACATTAATGGTGTTAATAAAATGCAAGGTGTGTAGCTTTGCAAAATTGTTAAGACGTACAAAAGACTGAATTTTTTGCGTTCACGCCCGTGACATTCTTCGAATGTATAATAACGTATTTATAAAATATTTGAAAAAATTATTTTTACAAAAATGTATCAAAGAAAAGAAACTTTTTCAATGAATCTATTGCATTTAAATAGTGAGCAGTTTCAAAAGTTCTCTTATTTCTAAATGATGTGGGTTAGGTTACTTATCAAAAAAATTGTTTTTTTTTTTTTTTTTTTTTTTTTTTTTTTTTAATTAAAAAAAATTTTTTTTTTTTTTTTTTTTTTTTTTTTTTTTCTAATCAATTGAAAATATTACGATATTCCCATGTGAATGGAAAGGGAACTACTTCTATGATTTGTGTGGTTAACAGAAACGGAGCTTCTGAATTTAAACCGAGTAAATCACTGAAGGAACTGATAAGTACAGGCATATACTTCCAAGGCAACAATATCAAATTCCATGCCACATTGATAAGGAGGCATAAATTATGTAATTCAAGAGCTAAATATACATCTATGATGGAAAAATGGAACCAGCTTATTTCATCGTCCCAAAGTTAATCAAGTGACCATTCCGGGGGACCAAAACGAAGAGAAAAAGGGAAAACAAAACAACCATTCTTGGTCAAACCCAATAGCTCAAAAAGGAATAGGTTGTCTAGACGGCCATGAATCTATCTTTTTGAAGTACTTGACAGGTATAACACCATCAAAACCCTCAGTCAGTATTACTTTGTTGTCGGAGACGTAGAGCTTCATTCCCTCTGCAAAATTTAAAAGCAACAATTAGAAATTAGGCATATGCATTTCGCATCGTGATGAACTACAAACTATTTACCTTCCAAAGCTTTTTTGACGTCAAGAAATATCAAGACATTTACATCTCGTCTCATGCCTGAAAATGAAAAATCACATGAACAATCTGAAGAACAATGCTTGCGGGCATCAACAGTGCTAAGCACCACAACTCAACCTCTTGTTCATAATTAAACATCCTTTAAGAATTAAGAGGGTGCACTCAGGGGTGTTTTCAGAAGTTAAAATATATTCAAAAACAGAATTATTGATTATCTTACCACTAATCACTTCACCATCCATCGGCAAGCCGCAAGAGAAGTGCACATGTAATCTTTTCATGCGTTTTAGACCAGACTCTAATATGGATTCCAAATTCTTCTTATAAGTTCCATGTACACACACTGAAATCAGAAGGAAGGAGAAAAACAATAATGCAAACAAAAAGGCCTTTTGAATAAGAAATGACATATGGTTAATGGTTTTCTCTCCTTTGGAGACATACAATTTCAAAAGAGTCCAAAAAAGAAAGCACCTGGAATTTCATCAGCTGAAAGAATGGGCTTTAATAGTCTTTCAGATTCAACTGCCTGCAAGTTACGAACAAAAATTCACATAAAACTTTTGGTGCAAGCTACTGTTGCTTTTTTGGCTAACAAAGTTAGATGCTCAGTCGAAAAATGACGATCATAAACAAATGGGGAAAAGAACTAAATACAGGTAATCTTAGGCTAACATCTGTTTCAAAGCAAAATATGCAACATTATGACATTTATACCAAGAACAAGAAGTTCAAATTGAAAGGTTACCTACACAATGCAGTTGAAAAGGGTGACAACACATGTTTTACGTTCAAGATTGCTGAACAGGAAGCAGATATAGTGCTCTAGTCGTAAGTTAACCGTAATTAAACAAAAAGGTATTCTGTCAAATGGATTTGCTATTTCAAGTTCAAAAGAAGATTTTTACTAATCAAGTTCAAAAGAAGATTAAAAAGAAGGATATATCACCGTTATCGTGTGACCTTGGTTTGCGCGTATTAAAAGCTCTCCATTTTCTTCCAGGAGGCTAAACCTCTGCTTGTTATCTCTGCAGACCGCCTGAAATAGTTTTTAACTTTTTCCTTGAGACAGTTTGTGAAGAAAATAAATAACTAACAGAAGAATCACTTTTACTAAATCAACCCAAACATCACACAGTTTCGAAATATGTAACTTATGATCAGTAACAAAATGTTCACGCTTTTACTATTCGGTAATGTTCAAAAATAGTATAAAATAGTCAAGAAAGCAGAACTCTTAACACACTAACCTCCCTAATTTCATCAACAGTATGTGATCTTAATGGGATATTGGCAAACGTCTTCAAATTGAGCTTTAAGAGATCATTAACCTTCACGTACCCATCACTCCGCATATGCAGATTCAGTTCAGAAGCCATATGGCGCAAAATTCGTGTCCTGGAAAAAACTAAATTGAGCTTAAAATTTTGAGGGTAAATTGAAAAAACAACAATATCATTGCAATTCAACTGCACAAAAGAAAATATCGAAAGGAACTAATCACCTCCATATTTTGCTTCAAAGTCTTAATTTATCAAGATCATAGTAACTAAGTAATAAACAGGTATTCTAAGTTCTCAGTTCTTACAATAATCTACCAAGTGTGTCAATCTTATCTTTACCGCCGCCTCCGCCACTGCCACCGCCACCACTTCCACTTCCACAACCTCCCAATCTCTGTCTATCATTTTTCATCTCCAAGTCTCTTCCTCTACCACCACTGCACATTCAATAACGTAAACCAGCATATAAATCCTTATTCATTGGTGTCGTAGAAATTGCGGGGAATTCACAACAAATTCAAAAAGAATAGTAATCAAGAATAGTAATCAGAAACAAACTCGAACGAAAAAAGCCTATTAATTAAGCTCAGAAAATCAAAAATTGACATGAGAAACCGCCAAAAAAAAAACTTTACTTTCTTCAACTTCTCTAATCTCTCATTGTTTTTCAGCAATAAAAACTATGAAGGAACAATCTTTATGAAATAAATTACAAATATTATAGAGAAAAAATAAAATAAAACCTTGTGTTGGAGCGAGCAAAGGAGGCGAATGAAGAAGTGTTGGTGCTGCTGGTATTAGCATTGTTGTCCATAGAAGTGAAAGAAGGAGCAATGGCGAGAAGAGGAAGAGGAGGAGGAGAAGGGACACGTGGAAGGAGAAGAGGCCAGTAGCGCAGAATTCTTGTGCTGCTGTACGTCAAAGACGCCCACATGAATGAATCTGCCAATTGTATAGAAGAACTTTCCCTTCCACAGCCTGCTCGGTGGGTGACGACTGACGAGTGATAAGTAATTAAACCCACATCGTTTAAAATGAGAAAACTTTTGAAACTGCTCACTATTTAAATGCAACAGATCTGAGTATACAAATGTAGTTTCAAACATTCAATATAAAGGAGGTTTTTTTAATTGAAAAGGTTTCTTTTCTTTGATACATTTTTGTTAAAATATGTTTTCCAAATTTTTTATAAATACATTATTATCCATCCAAAGAAAGTCACGGACGTGAACACAAAAAATTCACTCTTCCGTATGCCTTAACAATTTTGGAAAGCTACACACCCTGCATTTTATTAACACCGTTGATGCTTTTCTTATTAACCTCTGGTTTCTATTAATTTAAATTATATGAAATTCTGTTTCGTCTATCATATTCATATATGTTTTCGTACTTCTTGTTTATTAACACGTGCTAAATTAATTAATCAATTACGTTGAGTATTCCTAACTTCTAGGTTTCTATCACTTGACTAGTTTAAAGTACGTGTTTAAGGCGCGCATGTAGTGTGTCACGTGATAAGAAAATTAATATATATGGGTTACGTGAAGAGATGTTAAGACAATGTCAAAAAGTTGAGAGATGTTAAAATATAGCACAAATTTTATAAATTCTCTTGAACTTAGTTATTTGTGTCAACATGCTCTTGAATTTTAAAATGTACATGTTGTGCTTCCCGAATTATGACATCTCTCCAACTTTTCCCCCTCTGTTTGATTCCGCTAAATTTTTTAACGAAAATGTTTATGAATACCCTTGAACTTTATTTCTTGTGAAAACATGCTCCCTGATATAATAACACCCCACCACTTATGATCAAGTAAAGGTTCCTGAACGGAAAAAAAAAAAAAAAAATCTAAATTTCAAAACTTTATCTAAGACTCAATAGTAAAAAGCTATTAGAGTTCTGGTTATGGAGAAACTCACATCCTGGGAGAAGATCTTCAACCAGCTAGGAGGAGTCCTCTTGTACGGAAGAGCTGAAGCAGAAATTTGCTTACTGCGCGAAAAAACAAAGCGATTAACTAATGCCGAAGCTAACTAATGCATGTAGGACTAAATAAAATCTAAAGGGAAGCTAAGATTTGAAGTAATCATTCATCCAATTAAACGAAAGAGGAATTAACTAATGCCGAAGCAATGATCTGACGGATTAATCGTAATTTGCCAGTTTACGCACAGCTACAAGAAGACAGCAATTTAGCTATCTCATAAACAGGCAGGAGGCATGTAATTGATTCTTCAGCCTCCAGTATAATATTGGCGTAAGTGCTAAAAAAGCAATGCATGTAGGACTGAATAAAATCTAAAGGGCGCCTAAAATTTGACATAACAAAATCACTGACCAAAGTTAAGCCAAAAGAATTTGAATACCAAATGCCAGTTATGATAAAAACAAATGAAGTAACAGCTCACATAAACCAAATTAAAGAATATAAAAAACCCCCAATCAAATGAAAAAAAAAACAAAACAAAACAAAACAAAACTTCCAAATCGAATCAAGAGACAAATGCACCAAAAAAATAATAACACCCCACCACTTATGATCTAGTAAAGGTTCCTAAACGGAAAAAAAAATAAATCTAAATTTCAAAACTTTCTCTAAGACTCAATAGTAAAAAGCTATTGGAGTTCGGGATAAGGAGAAACTCACATCCTGGGAAGAGATCTTCAACCAGCTCGGAGGAGTCCTCTTGTACGGAAGAGCTGAAGCAGAAATTCCCTTACTGCGAGAAAAAACAAAGCGATTAAAGTAAGAAAAATCGAAGCTTTGTAGAAATCTTGATTGTAGTCTAGGGATAGTTTAATGGGAGAAAGATCGTGCGAACCCTCGACTGTGCATGCGATCCATGGCGACGGCCGGGCTGTCTCTGTGTCTCTGTTGGTTGGCCTAGCTAGCTTCGCCTCTCCGCTTCTGCTTTCAGATTAATTCGAGATATAATTTTATGTGAAAATTTTTTATTATAATAAAAAAATTAAATACGATTGTTGTCGTTGTTGAGAATTTTTCACTTTAATAAAATTTAAATTCTAAATTTAAATGATGAACGCCGTTTTAAGAAAAGTTTTGGTTAATTGCATTGCCGTCTTGGGCTTTTCCGCTTCATTTATGGGCTTCGAGGGCTGATTATTGGGCCAGCAAAAAGGCTACAGTTTGAACGGACACGGAGTAAAAGCAAAGGGGAAAACGAATAGCTACAGGCGGCGGTAGCTATTCTAAGGAAAAAATCACCATTGATCGTGACTTTTGGTTTCATGACGAGGGTTTGGAAAGGAAAAAAAAGGTAAGGCGCGTTCCCATTTCCATTGATCGTGACTTTTGGTAAAAAGAGTTTTCCGTGGTTGCTCTACTGATTTAAGGTTCAACGTTTTCATTTCACTTCGAAAACGACAAGATGGCTAAACGCGTCTTTTCGCTATGACCGACGACTAACCATACGATACGACATCCGAAGATCATTACAGAACTTTCAATTTTCTCCACTCTGCGATTTCTCTCTCTGGTTTTATTTTCCTCTGTGCTTTGATTTCCATGGTAATAAGTTTACGCTTAAAAAAAAAGGAGAGAGCTTTACAGTTGTATGCTGCCGTTTTGAATGGAAGGAAAAAGTACCATTTGAACCAAAGAGTACCATTTTTGAGGGGTTGCTTTTGTGACATCATATTTAATGCGTGTTTGGTTCATAAATCTCGACCCAAAGAGTACCATTTAAACCATCCGAACTTGGGTTTGGAACAAAAAACTCTAAAACAAAAATCCAATTTCAAAAGACGATCTTGAGTTTTATGCTCTTTACATGTTAAAGCATTTAAAGAAATATACTTTCCAAAAATAATTTGTCTATTTAAGAGTATTTATGTATTTTCCCATTGTTTTCATCCATATAAATTAAAGAGAGCCTCCTATAAAAAATTAAAAATCTACTCTTTTATTGTATATTTATTAGTTTGTCAACACATTACATCAATATTAATTCTTACATGTTGTCACTGTTATAATTGAAAGGGGCATTATTGTATATTTATTGGTTTGTCAACACATTACATCAATATTAATTCTTACATGTTGTCACTGTTATAATTGAAAGGGGCATTTTTCTTCCCTATAAACGTAATAAATATCCGTTACGTAATAAAAAGTGTGATTAAAGAGACGTTTGGTTTAGAATTATAAGATTAAAATTATTTTTAATTTACGTGTATTTTTTATAAGAAAAAACACTATAACGAATTATGAATCATGATTCAAATCATGGTATAAATCTCCATACCAAACGTTTCTTAATTGATTAATGGTATTTTATTTGTGTACCTTGAGAAGACTTCAATAGTCTTGATAATAAGATTATTATACAACATTTTAAAGACGTGAAAATCCATCAAGAACGATGTGTAGTGTGTGCCGAATTGATTCTAACTATTTTATTGTAGTTAGAATTAGGCCCCTAAGAAAAATTTATGGCTTCGTCATAATATCTTTTTATTATTTTGTTGATTTTTGTTTATATTGGTTTGTTATATTTATTCATTTTTGCATGTTAGAGTTTAACTCACATTATAAGTTAAATTAGAATATTTAAATATATACTTTTGTAACAAGAAAAAAAGGAAAAGAATAATTCTTTAAACATTAGACGAAATTTTGGCAAAAGAAAACATATAAAATAAAAAATATTTTCGCAAACACGGGTACAGGGAACGTGCCTGAGGCACGTCCCTCGTGGCTCATCATAGTCATAATAAGACGTGGTAGCTGTGTCGTAGTCTTAGCTGGCTACTTGATTTTCTTTCTATTCTTTAAAGGGATTTATGTTTAATGAATCTTTTACTTATTTGGAGACGAAAACAAAAAGTTTATCGGAGTATAAGGGACTTATATTAAATTTATGTTTAATGAATCTTTTACTTATTTGGAAACGAAAACAAAAATTTTGTCGGAGTATAAATTAATATGAATTTAATCAACTTCAAATAGCTTTCGAGTTTTGTGAATTGTCTGTTGGTAAAGGTTCACTTTTTTTTTTTTTTTACCAAGTTTTGTTATAAGATAAATTAACAATTTAGCAAAACTTGAAAATAAACGTAAAAAAAAAAAATATAAAGTTTGTATTGCAGTTCGGTAACCACCTATATTTATAAGGTCGCGTTTAGATGATGACCAATCAACTAAGTAAATAATATTATAATTTAAATGGACTTAATCACCCTGAGACTTTTTCTCTAAATATGACGTCTATGAGCTTGAAACTACTCAATAGATTTGCTCAATAAACTCCTATCAACTTACAATATTGAAATCCCTTCAACAAAATAATTTTCTCCTAAAAATCTAAATTTCCTCTCCCAAATAAATATGAAAAAAAAACCAATCGCTCACAAATGATCCGACTCTATGAAATTCTAGGACTAAAAAGCATGCTGAGATCATTATGGAACTTTAATTAAATAGCTAATCGACTAGCTATCAAAAACTTCAATGTCATCCGCTGCACAAAGTTTATTGCATATTTAAAGTCAACTTCAGCAAATTCTTAGCCTCCCCTGTATAAATGCAGTATGATCTTTACAGAATGCACCATGAACTTAGACCTTTTTGTATAACCAAGCAATGGCCTAAAAGTTGATCTTCACCAAATCAGATCAAAATCAACTCCAAAATACGTTTCCTGCAACAAATCAATTTTCAAAACAAATATTCTGCAGCAAATGAATCAACTCATCTATTTGTAACTTACCAAATTCACCAAAAAAAAAATTTTGATTTTTACCAAATCAAATCAAATTGATTGATTTTAACCGTTTCTAAAAAGACATTTCCTGCTACCATTAAAATTTCAATAAGATCATCATCAAATCCTTTCCAAATCATGCCCAAAATAATGGCAACAAATTCATCAATGAAAATTCCAACGAGAGAGAGAGATTAAAGGGAAAATACATTGCAAAAATAAAACAAATAAAAAATGGAGATGACGTATAATAGAATAATATGAATTTAATCAACTTCAAATAGCTTTCAAGTTTTGTGAATTGTCAAAAAAAGAGAGATTACAAAAATGGGAAATACATTGCAAAAATAATAAAAAAAAAGATAAAAAATGGAGACGACGAAGACTTATGAAAGACATACCATTCATGAGAAACGATATGCCATTCGTGAAACTAAGAGAGAGCTTCTTTTACACATAAATACGTCGTTTCTCAAAATTAAACACAATAAACTCTAAATGACATGTTGTTTTCACATTAATTACAACATCACAGCAACATTAAAGCGACGATATATGTGTCGTTTTATGATACTATTTTTGTACGAAGACACCTATTATTCACCTAATAAGAAATTCATGTATACGAGCATTTAAGAATTTTTAAATTTATATTCAAAAGAAATATATGTAAAAATGACAGTTGATAAAAAAATTAAATAAAAATACATTTAAAAAATTATTTTAATTAATTAAAAATAAAATAAAAATATGCATGAAAAAATTACTTTCATATAAATAAAGTGACAAATAATATATATTTTTAAAAACACACAAAAATCAAAATGTAAAAAGAATTTTAAAATAACGTTAAAAAAGAAAAAAAAAAAAAAAAAAAAAAAAGTAGAGTGGCTGCGCGTGGCATTCTCAGAGCCTTCGTTCTTCATGTATTGTTAGATTAACGACACGAACCGTGAACTATAAAGTAAATTTCGTCTGTCAGAGGAAGCGCAATTTAAAAAATGGAACGACGTGTCGTTTTCAAGCCTAAGTTAATGTCTTTTTCTCTTAAAACGACAAGAAACTTCGAAGTCCTAAATATTTTACCTAGTTAAGATTTAAGTTTTTCTTATTAATAAAAAACTTTTAAAAATAATTATATTTAATTTTTTTATTATAATCTCAACTCAAATTAAAAATTTAAATGTGACAATGTTGCTCTACGGATTGTGAAGGCTTTGGGCAACCAATCATTCCTGATTTTTTGAAATTTTTTGGGTTATTTTTTTAGAGTGTAATTTGAGTGTAGTTTTTGAGTTGAATTTGAGTTATAACTTGAGTTGAAGTTGTAACTTGAATAAAGTTACGTAAAATTGAATAAAATTAAAACTTAAAAGAACATAAATTTGAATAAAATTAAAACTCGAATCGTCTTTTTTTGAGTTTTTTAGACAAAAGAACAACCCTTTTATTTTCACTTTTTTCTAGAAGGATCGTGCATTACGCTTCTCTTATTTTCTATTCCCAACTAATTTTCTACCAAACATTTTTTGTATTAATCAACACAAATAATCAGGATTAGATTAAGGCGTGTTAGATACGAGGTTGACAACGAGGATCTCTTTCCAATCTATGAGGTTGACACTTCCAACACTACCAGACGAGCTTCAAATACAAATATATAACCCAATCAATACCAGAATGAGAATCCAACGATTTCCACCATACTATAAGCCCCTTAGCTCCCCAACCTAACCCAAATCTCCAAATTCCAATTCTTCCAAGCTCCAGCCATGGCGGATAGTATAGACAAAATGAACCCCATTGTCATTTTGCTCGAAGAACTAGAACCAGAAGAGCCTAATCAACAAGTCCCAGACCTCCAAAAAGATCCCCTAAACCAGTGGTGCGCCTCTATTAACTGCGCGGCCGACGAGTATAACTGCAACCCATTTGCTTCCGCCGCCTTCGTTCCGTCTCCGACAACCACCCTCGCCGTCACCGCTGGCTCCGGGAGTGGCGGCTCATTCTGGCTCTCGGAGACCGACTCCGACTCCGACTCCGGCCGTGACATCAGCTGCTTCGTCACCGATCTCTTTGATCGCCGTCGCGACGACGGCGGTGATCGAGGTTCGGGTTCGGTAATTGGGGGTTTTAAGGTTGAGCCTGAAAAAGGTGGGCTTTCGGTTGATTCTCGCGGCGATGGGCTTAGGGTTGATGAATCCGACTCCCAATCGGATTGCGAAGAAAATTGCGTTGTTAAGCTTTCGGATTTCGATGCATTGAACGATGGTGAGGGGTCTGTATACGGAGAAGTGTTTGATTGGGAAGAAGTAAAGGAAAGAACGACCAATAAGGAGGAGAATGTGAGCACTGTGATCGACGACGGAGAAGTTGAAGAGGTACCACCGGCGGCGTCTGAATTCGCCGTGGAAGATGAAGATGAAGATGAAGATGAAGATGAGGGGACGCCAGTTTGGGAAGTTCTCATGGCGATCAACGGTCTAGCGGCGAACGCCAGCTTAGAACGCAATAACACAACGGCTGATACTGGCGCCGCTTCCTATCTGGCCGCTGAGGATGCCTATGAAGATTACATGTACGCCGTCGGCCCTGAATCCGATGCCCTTTTCGAGCGATTCATGGAGAGCGAGAGTGCTCTGAGGGGCAGCCCCCCGGCCGCGAAAAGCGTCGTGGAGAATCTCCCTTTTGTTGAGTTGACAATGGAGGAATTGCGGGGAGAGGTTGCGGCTTGTGCTGTCTGCAAAGATGAGTTTTTGGTTGGGGAGAAGGTGCAGAAGTTGCCTTGTTGTCACTGTTATCACGGGGACTGCATTGCGCCATGGTTGGGAATTCGTAACACGTGCCCCATCTGTAGGTTCGAGTTGCCGACGGATGATCCAGATTACGAGCGGAGGAGGGGCGAAAGGGCTTGTCGGCGTAGCCCGTCGACGAATTCGGAGGCCATGTAAATAGCCCTTTTGGAGACAGTCTCTGGTTCTTTTCAGTATTAAGAATGAACCATATTATGGACTTGGAGTGTACTATTTTCTTGAAATTTTTATGCTGAATAAATTGCCTTTGATGGCAAATTTAATTCTTGGTGGTAGTACTGATCACTAGATTGAAGAAATGCATCCTTGTTTTCAATTTCTTGGTCTTGTCCTATGTCAGTTCTGTAACGAGGGATTGGTTACAAAGTTATTTTAACAGTCATAAAATGATTACTTTTAACTAATTATAACCATTACAGGCTTATACAGACCAATTGCTTTATGATCAACTTTTTCTGATGAATTATTGTTAGAATTAAATATGATTTCCATTGCAGTCAGAAAGTCAAATGTAGCTTGTTAGTGATTTTTAATGAATCTGTGGTCATATTTCTATAAACTGTAAGCTAACCAAATTACAAATGAATCTGCTTCATGGGTTAGTTAATGTCTTGAGCTGAATTTTTAAAGTTTTGATCCTTGTTAAGTGATCATGTGCTAGGCTGTAGATAGTGGTGATCTATTTTGGGTGAATGCTAGATCTGGTCATCCAAATGTGATTAATAAATATCTATTAATGCACTATACTTAACCCCAATGACTTTTCATGCCTTGAAAAATATTGTTTATAAATTTTATTATCAAGGCCATTAAAGATTGAGTTCATTGTTTTTACTTGTATTGGGTTTTTTGGAGAATGTGATGCAGTGCCGGCTCTATGCCTAGCCAAGTTAGACAATTGCCTGAGGCCTCTAATGAATTAAAATTCCTCATTAATTATATCTATATAACAAATTTATTTTACATTAAAACTGAAAGTAACTGCATTTTGTGGAACCATTTTTTGGAGATCGTGTACTTAGAATCTGAAAATTACACGCACACGATTAACCTCTTTTTATAGGAGAGATTAATAGTCAAGACTTGTTCTTCGATATGAATTAACGGTTTCCATTAGTTTCGTTTAAAAAAAGATTTCTATCACCACAACATCTTAAGAGCTCAGAGGCACATAAAAGGATTTTCTCCGTTTAGACACAACAACGATTTTCTTTAATACGTCAACTGCTTTTAATTGATAACCAACTAATCGCCTTTTTTTTCTTTGACTATATCTCAAAAAAGACTCAACTATTTCCTTATGAATATATCTATATATACACACCTATATATAAGTATATCTATGTATATGTGTCGATTTTACAACATTGCAAAGACATAAAATAAAATAAAATAAAATAAAAAAAGAACAGAACCTAACCTCTCCTGCCTTTAGCTCTGCCTACTTTCCCTGCTCATCAACGTCATTTCAAGAGTTTTACAAGTTCTCAACCTTCCCTTTAAAAAGGCTATATCATTTTTTTTTCCTTACTTCTTTCTTGTCAATTTTTTTATTATCATTGTTTTAGCTTCACACTAGTTTTTTTTTTTTATTTTTTATTTCTTGTTATTTTTCTGTTTTACTAGTAATTATTTGATTTTTAATTTAAATATAAGTTTTTAACAAATGTGACTGGCAAAATATAAAGATTTAACTAATAAGTTTACATCTTAAAAGGCAAAAAATATGTTTTAAGCCAAGATGATGGAATTTTAATAAACTTTAAGAACGCCGTGTTCCCTATTTATTAACCGTCAAATCTGTATTATTTTTTTAATTTAATTTAATTTTTAATTATATTTAATACACATCTAACGACTAATAACTAGAGAACACTTATATTTTTAAAAAATATAAAACACCAGAGAAAATATATATATATATATATATATATATATATATATTTTTCTAAAAGACCACTTTTAGAGTTTTGTGCTTAAGGACCCATATTTACTTGAGTAGGCCATGATGTAATATCTCTGACGAGGACTGTAAAATTAATTTTAGTGGGGGTTTATCATATATGAATGTAATATAATACACACTTTCATATATAAAATTTTTAAAAATTAAAAGTTAAGCCTCCCAGCTGAGGCCTTAATCGCTCCGTCTATGGTCAAATATGTCTGTTTTCGTGTACCGTGAATATTCTCGGCACTTTCCTCTGGGTTTGTCTTGCTAGGCACACAAAAGCCAGAGCAATAAGAAAATCAAAACATTGCAGACGTAACGAGTTTGAAGGCAATTTGAGTACAATCACCGGACGTTCATCCAAAGGTTAGACGAATGACGTACTTGTCAAGGCTCTAGAACACAACATTTTTTGTTCAATTGGTGCAGAACTGTAAAATTTTAACAATTATATCATCACTTTTGAGATTAACCAAACCAACGACGAAATTTTTTGTTTTGTCATTACTTTGTATTGCAATCAATTAAATCATCACTTTTGACGGGTCGCTTTTTAGTTGTATGGAAGTCTTTGGTTTGGAAAGTAGATAGTTGAAAAGGCCATGGACTTATTTGGTACACAATAATATGCACGTACGCAAAATTGCTTTGCTCAAACCTACTACCCAATACGAGTTCTTCTTCTTCTTTTCTTCTTTTTTTTTTTTTTTTTCAATGAGAAGACCCAAAACCATTCGAGAACTCCTTTCGAAAGAAGAAAAAAAAAATCTCGAACTTTGTCCACAAATAAAAGTTTAAGTGCGAAAATTATAATACAGCACGTGTTAAGGAGTAAATTCTGTTAATTTCTCTTTAGAGTTACATAATCATTTTTATTTATTTATTTATTTACTTAACTTTTGAGGTAGAGTTTTAAAAGAAAGTTATTACCAGATGCTCTTTTTCTTAGTTCTATGTATCTTCTTACTTGTTAGTTGTCATGAAGTTCTCCATATTCAGTTGTGGTTCTAATTCACCCGTCCGCATTATGGTTCAACACCTACCGGCCGACTAATTCAAAGATTAGAAACAAAATGAAAAGGAAGGAAGAAAAAGAAATGTCACGTGAGCCCGTTTGATTCATGGATTAAAATTATTTTCGATTTACGTGTGTTTTTTATGAGAGAAAATATTATAGCGAATCATGAACTATGATTCGAATCAGAAAACGAATCCTCCAACCAAACAGGATTTTGAAAATATTTTTACACATTTTTTAAGACACGAAAATGAAAACAGTCTGCAAATCATGTTTATTTAGTAAATATTTTTAAAACAAAAATGAAAATAAAAAACAGTGAGAATAATTTTTGTAAAGGAATTAAAAAACTGTTAAAAGTTATTTTTTTTATGTTTTCATTTTTTAGTACTTATTAATAATGTTATAATATCTTAATTAATAATTATAATTAAACATGATTTCACATTTTTATTATACTCAAAATAATCTCTTAAAAAATTAACTAAACGTAATTTCAAAATTAATATTAAAATGCTTCTCAAAATAATTTTATTTTTACTTTTATACTAAAAATAAAATTATTTTTAAAAACGTTATTAAACGGGCCGAAGAAAAAATAGTGTGAGAGAAGAAAACAACCACTCATTTTGTTTGATTTGGGCAACTTTTCTTATGATCTACTACATTACTCCTTAAGGAGGCGATCCAAAATTCAAGACGTCGCATTTCAGCGTCAGAGTCAACAGAAAAATTAGCATGTCTGTATCTGACCATAAATTATTTGAGAGAACGTGTATATTTAGAAGATATATATATATAATGGGTTTTTATATTAGTCGTTAAATTAGATAAAAATCATATCGTATTAAAAAAATATGGATAATTATAGCTTTTTATACAAATAGATGGTTGAAAATAGAGCATTTTTTGTAGTTTATTTTTCCAGTGACTATGAGAGAAATCTCTTATATATAAGTGATAAAATTATTTTGGTATATTATGTCATAGTGAAATATACTCTTACTACATTGTGTTTTTTATAATATTAAAGTGGTACCTCAACGTTTTTACAAACATCTTCTTTGAACCTTTAAGCTGATTTTTGAGATGTAAAATGACCTTAGTACCCTTCTATTTAATTAATCAAAATCTAATAGATGTAGAAAAAATTATAAACTTTTTTATTTTATTATTTTTTTAAATATTTCAATGTTTTAAAATATATTCATATTTTTTAAGAAATACTGATTTTTATTTAATCAATAAGAACAGTAGTTTGGACATTATATGTCTCAAAAATTAGCTTCAGGATACTAAGAAGTTGTTTTTAAAAACGTCAAGTTGTCGTTTTAATATTATCAAAAATACATGATACTAAGAGTATGTTTCGCTATAATACAGAGTACCAAAATGATTTTATCCTTATATATAATAATATCTCAAACAAAAAATGTAACAAACTATTAAGGGGGCGTTTGGTATGCAGTAATCTTAAGAATGAGAATGAGAATCTGTAATATTACCATGTTTGGTACAATAATTATTTATTTATAATACAGCACGTGTTAAGGAGTAAATTCTGTTAATTTCTCTTTAGAGTTACATAATCATTTTTATTTATTTATTTATTTACTTACTTAACTTTTGAGTTAGAGTTTTAAAAGAAAGTTATTACCAGATGCTCTTTTTCTTAGTTCTATGTATCTTCTTACTTGTTAGTTGTCATGAAGTTCTCCATATTCAGTTGTGGTTCTAATTCACCCGTCCGCATTATGGTTCAACACCTACCGGCCGACTAATTCAAAGATTAGAAACAAAATGAAAAGGAAATTAATATTAAAATGCTTCTCAAAATAATTTTATTTTTACTTTTATACTAAAAATAAAATTATTTTTAAAAACGTTATTAAACGGGCCGAAGAAAAAATAGTGTGAGAGAAGAAAACAACCACTCATTTTGTTTGATTTGGGCAACTTTTCTTATGATCTACTACATTACTCCTTAAGGAGGCGATCCAAAATTCAAGACGTCGCATTTCAGCGTCAGAGTCAACAGAAAAATTAGCATGTCTGTATCTGACCATAAATTATTTGAGAGAACGTGTATATTTAGAATATATATATATATATAATGGGTTTTTATTAGTCGTTAAATTAGATAAAAATCATATCGTATTAAAAAAATATGGATAATTATAGCTTTTTATACAAATAGATGGTTGAAAATAGAGCATTTTTTGTAGTTTATTTTTCCAGTGACTATGAGAGAAATCTCTTATATATAAGTGATAAAATTATTTTGGTATATTATGTCATAGTGAAATATACTCTTACTACATTGTGTTTTTTATAATATTAAAGTGGTACCTCAACGTTTTTACAAACATCTTCTTTGAACCTTTAAGCTGATTTTTGAGATGTAAAATGACCTTAGTACCCTTCTATTTAATTAATCAAAATCTAATAGATGTAGAAAAAATTATAAACTTTTTTATTTTATTATTTTTTTAAATATTTCAATGTTTTAAAATATATTCATATTTTTTAAGAAATACTGATTTTTATTTAATCAATAAGAACAGTAGTTTGGACATTATATGTCTCAAAAATTAGCTTCAGGATACTAAGAAGTTGTTTTTAAAAACGTCAAGTTGTCGTTTTAATATTATCAAAAATACATGATACTAAGAGTATGTTTCGCTATAATACAGAGTACCAAAATGATTTTATCCTTATATATAATAATATCTCAAACAAAAAATGTAACAAACTATTAAGGGGGCGTTTGGTATGCAGTAATCTTAAGAATGAGAATGAGAATCTGTAATATTACCATGTTTGGTACAATAATTATTTATTTATAATACAGCACGTGTTAAGGAGTAAATTCTGTTAATTTCTCTTTAGAGTTACATAATCATTTTTATTTATTTATTTATTTACTTACTTAACTTTTGAGTTAGAGTTTTAAAAGAAAGTTATTACCAGATGCTCTTTTTCTTAGTTCTATGTATCTTCTTACTTGTTAGTTGTCATGAAGTTCTCCATATTCAGTTGTGGTTCTAATTCACCCGTCCGCATTATGGTTCAACACCTACCGGCCGACTAATTCAAAGATTAGAAACAAAATGAAAAGGAAGGAAGAAAAAGAAATGTCACGTGAGCCCGTTTGATTCATGGATTAAAATTATTTTTGATTTACGTGTGTTTTTTATGAGAGAAAATATTGTAGCGAATCATGAACTATGATTCGAATCAGAAAACGAATCCTCCAACCAAACAGGATTTTGAAAATATTTTTACACGTTTTTTAAGACACGAAAATGAAAACAGTCTGCAAATCATGTTTATTTAGTAAATATTTTTAAAATAAAAATGAAAATAAAAAACAGTGAGAATAATTTTTGTAAAGGAATTAAAAAACTGTTAAAAGTTATTTTTTTTATGTTTTCATTTTTTAGTACTTATTAATAATGTTATAATATCTTAATTAATAATTATAATTAAACATGATTTCACATTTTTATTATACTCAAAATAATCTCTTAAAAAATTAACTAAACGTAATTTCAAAATTAATATTAAAATGCTTCTCAAAATAATTTTATTTTTACTTTTATACTAAAAATAAAATTATTTTTAAAAACGTTATTAAACGGGCCGAAGAAAAAATAGTGTGAGAGAAGAAAACAACCACTCATTTTGTTTGATTTGGGCAACTTTTCTTATGATCTACTACATTACTCCTTAAGGAGGCGATCCAAAATTCAAGACGTCGCATTTCAGCGTCAGAGTCAACAGAAAAATTAGCATGTCTGTATCTGACCATAAATTATTTGAGAGAACGTGTATATTTAGAATATATATATATATATATAATGGGTTTTTATATTAGTCGTTAAATTAGATAAAAATCATATCGTATTAAAAAAATATGGATAATTATAGCTTTTTATACAAATAGATGGTTGAAAATAGAGCATTTTTTGTAGTTTATTTTTCCAGTGACTATGAGAGAAATCTCTTATATATAAGTGATAAAATTATTTTGGTATATTATGTCATAGTGAAATATACTCTTACTACATTGTGTTTTTTATAATATTAAAGTGGTACCTCAACGTTTTTACAAACATCTTCTTTGAACCTTTAAGCTGATTTTTGAGATGTAAAATGACCTTAGTACCCTTCTATTTAATTAATCAAAATCTAATAGATGTAGAAAAAATTATAAACTTTTTTATTTTATTATTTTTTTAAATATTTCAATGTTTTAAAATATATTCATATTTTTTAAGAAATACTGATTTTTATTTAATCAATAAGAACAGTAGTTTGGACATTATATGTCTCAAAAATTAGCTTCAGGATACTAAGAAGTTGTTTTTAAAAACGTCAAGTTGTCGTTTTAATATTATCAAAAATACATGATACTAAGAGTATGTTTCGCTATAATACAGAGTACCAAAATGATTTTATCCTTATATATAATAATATCTCAAACAAAAAATGTAACAAACTATTAAGGGGGCGTTTGGTATGCAGTAATCTTAAGAATGAGAATGAGAATCTGTAATATTACCATGTTTGGTACAATAATTATTTATTTATAATACAGCACGTGTTAAGGAGTAAATTCTGTTAATTTCTCTTTAGAGTTACATAATCATTTTTATTTATTTATTTATTTACTTACTTAACTTTTGAGTTAGAGTTTTAAAAGAAAGTTATTACCAGATGCTCTTTTTCTTAGTTCTATGTATCTTCTTACTTGTTAGTTGTCATGAAGTTCTCCATATTCAGTTGTGGTTCTAATTCACCCGTCCGCATTATGGTTCAACACCTACCGGCCGACTAATTCAAAGATTAGAAACAAAATGAAAAGGAAGGAAGAAAAAGAAATGTCACGTGAGCCCGTTTGATTCATGGATTAAAATTATTTTTGATTTACGTGTGTTTTTTATGAGAGAAAATATTGTAGCGAATCATGAACTATGATTCGAATCAGAAAACGAATCCTCCAACCAAACAGGATTTTGAAAATATTTTTACACGTTTTTTAAGACACGAAAATGAAAACAGTCTGCAAATCATGTTTATTTAGTAAATATTTTTAAAATAAAAATGAAAATAAAAAACAGTGAGAATAATTTTTGTAAAGGAATTAAAAAACTGTTAAAAGTTATTTTTTTTATGTTTTCATTTTTTAGTACTTATTAATAATGTTATAATATATTAATTAATAATTATAATTAAACATGATTTCACATTTTTATTATACTCAAAATAATCTCTTAAAAAATTAACTAAACGTAATTTCAAAATTAATATTAAAATGCTTCTCAAAATAATTTTATTTTTACTTTTATACTAAAAATAAAATTATTTTTAAAAACGTTATTAAACGGGCCGAAGAAAAAATAGTGTGAGAGAAGAAAACAACCACTCATTTTTTTTGATTTGGGCAACTTTTCTTATGATCTACTACATTACTCCTTAAGGAGGTGATCCAAAATTCAAGACGTCGCATTTCAGCGTCAGAGTCAACAGAAAAATTAGCATGTCTGTATCTGACCATAAATTATTTGAGAGAACGTGTATATTTAGAAGATATATATATATAATGGGTTTTTATATTAGTCGTTAAATTTGATAGAAATCATATCATATTAAAAAAATATGGATAATTATAGCTTTTTATACAAATAGATGGTTGAAAATAGAGCATTTTTTGTAGTTTATTTTTTCAGTGACTATGAGAAAAATCTCTTATATATAAGTGATAAAATTATTTTGGTATCTTATGTCATAGTGAAATATACTCTTAGTACATTGTGTTTTTTATAATATTAAAGTGGCACCTCAACGTTTTTGCAAACATCTTCTTTGAACCTTTAAGCTGATTTTTGAGATGTAAATTGACATTAGTACCCTTCTATTTAATTAATCAAAATCTAATAGATGTAGAAAAAATTATAAACTTTTTTATTTTATTATTTTTTTAAATATTTCAATGTTTTAAAATATTTTCATATTTTTTAAGAAATACTGATATTTATTTAATCAATAAGAACAGTAGTTTGGACATTATATGTCTCAAAAATTAGCTTCATGATACTAAGAAGTTGTTTTTAAAAACGTCAAGTTGTCGTTTTAATATTATCAAAAATATATGATACTAAGAGCATGTTTCGCTATAATACAGAGTACCAAAATGATTTTATCCTTATATATAATAATATCTATAAAAAAAAAAGTAACAAACTATTAAGTTTTGTGTAGAACAAAGGTCTTGCTTGTTTTTCTTTGCCCGCTAAACATCCTATAACCGTACGATTAGCTTTTGTTCCATCTAATTGGTTAGATATATTTATGATTATCTAAGGCACTGGTCCGTCTGAGGACTATAATGTTGATCATATATATGCAACTGTATGTATTCATATTTGATAATAGTTAAAAGAAAAAGTAATCAAAAAGGAAAAAATTCTAAACTTGTAATGAAAAACATGCTACAAACTGAGTTTTATCTTAGGAATTCATGTTATAATACAATTTACCTTAAAATGAAAATACCTATTGCCTGCCGATTTGGCAGTTTGCTGCATATGAGCGTGTGGCTATAAATACGTGTATATATATATATATAAATTTTTATATACACGATTATTATGCCATGTTTATTTTAAGAGTTTATTCTTAATTTTGAATTATAATTTTTAATTTTTTATAGTATTTTTTTCATAAAAAATTTAAATTTTAAAAATTAAAATCATAAATCATGATTCTCACTAACGTTTTGTTCATGGATTAGAACCTTAGAACTATTTTCAATTTACGTGTATTTTTTATGAGAAAAAATACTGTAACGAACCACAAACCATAATTCAAATCAAGGAACGAATCTAGGTACCAAACATCCTCTGTGTTGTATATGTTGATCTAATAAATGCTTTTCTATTAAAAAAAAAAAAAACACATACGACCTAGAGATGATGACACTAACAGCAAGAAGTTGTACTTTGCTAATAATGATCTTTCTCACCATGTTAATTAAGATTTGCTGCAAGATTTAAGGGACAAAAGTGGGGCTAGTGATTATTACTTTCTAGAAAGATCTTGAACTTTGTATTCCCTATTTGTCCATCTTAACAATATATATATTTTTTTGAGGGATTCTTAACCACATTTAAAAGATACGAATCTCATGTAAGACATATAGTTTGTAGCATTATAATATGATCAGTTATAATCAACAAAGATTATAGCAGACTAATGGCTGTCGTTTTTAGAACTCCACATTCTTTATATTTAATACTGCTGACGCTCGCACTTCATTAGTATGATATGCCTCACTTTGGATCCGGAAAAAAAAAATGCTTCTGTTAGCTAGAGTTATTGTGCTCCAAATCATATTGTTTTGCTTATTCACAGCCAATTTAAACCGTGATAATTAAGTCCCTAAACCCCACTTTTAGATTTGTTTTAACTATGATCAATTAAGGTTAATTGCATGATCACCTAATAATATATATATATATATATATATATATAGCTAGGTGAATAATGCTATACATATATGTATTGCTTATTCACCTAATATATGTATGTATGTATGTATGTATGAATAACAAAAATAGAAGGAAACAAATTTGTCATTTTCAGCAATGGGGTGAAGTTAACTCTATGGCTGTCCTGGTGTCCACAGGGGCAACGAAGAAAAGCACCCTCTAGAAACTTTATTATGGATGTGGCCCTTGGGGGTGGCAGTGGCCTTGGTTCATCATTTTTATTTTTATTTTTGCAAATACCCCCCCTGCTGAATACTTCATGAGAGGATATTTTTTAAGAAGTGGCTACTTTGAATTATTACTTGAATCATTTTGGGTTTGAAAATGATGGCATTTGAGGATACGTAATTGCAGTGCTACCCCCTAATTCTATGTTTGTGTTTTTATGGATAATGCTTGAAATATTCACTCTTTGTTTTATTTTTATTATTATTTATTTTTTGTTTAGATAAGAAAAACCATTTGTTTTTGCAAAGCTCGCCCACTTTGCTTTCTCATCTTTACCGTAAGCAAGTTATAGTGCTCAACTTTATGTTGTTCCCCGGCCAGTCTTGAATATCCTTTTTGTGATTTTCAAGTAGAAATTAAGATGAAACCTCAAGGGCACCACTTTTTGCACCACTTAGTAAAAAATGTATTAGATTCATGAGGAATTTATGGCCCAAAAATAGGAAGTATAAAAGACCCCAATATAACCATTGGGCCATTCCAAACTTTTACCATGAAAAGCTAGGCAAGAGCTTTGGCTTTTTCTCGGAAATTAACCAAATCAACCGTCCTAATTTGCTTTCTCCCAGATTCTTCCGACATTCTCTTGTACCGAAGAAGATTATGTTTGTTGTTTGATGAGAAATTCAGGTCAATTGCGCATTTGATGATAGGAACAACTTGGTAAGATATTGAGGGGGGAAAAACATCATAGTTTGTGTTTGAGGCTAAAGGGATAAAATATATATATAGATATATATAAATAAATTCAGAAAAAGCAGCAAAAATAGGGACAGCGAAAAAAATAAATAAATAAGACAAGCAACAAGTAGAGAAATATTGTCTATGCAAAGGGGTACATATCGGAACATATATGACATCATAATAATAAGGCTTTTCTTCATGATTATTTTGATGATTTCAGTTGTGATTTTATTTTTTAAGATTTTATGTTATTCTTAAACTAGAACCAAAATATTCATAAAAAAACCTATAACTAAAAAATTTATAGCTTATAGACAGATAATTTAGTGATTTTAAGCTTACTCATATGTAGTTTAATAGATGAGAGATCTCAAATTTAAATTCTATAAGGATTTAAAAAAATCAATGGCACGTTTTATCTCCTAACATAAGTATCTCCTAACATAAGTAGTTAGAATTCAATACAAACATGGCTTAGCAGTGGGTATCTCAATTGTCATAGGTGGCTAATTGTTCTTCCCATACTTTTTTTTTTAAATATATAATATATATGTGTGTATATATATACTATCCCCACCACAAACATATGCCTAGTAATCTTAATTTATAGGGTAGCTATTGAACTATTAGATATCCTCATCGAGTACTCTGCTCTCTACTCAATCAAATTTTGTCCGGACATGAAAGATTTTCAGGGGAAGACATCCATTCAAATCATTGAGATATGAAATATCAAATCTTTTTTATTTTTATTTTTATTTTTGGCCTTTGTCTCATAGCTAGATATAAATATTCTCGGCAAAAACTATTGATAGTTTTGTTTTATTTTAATTTTATTTTTTCGAGAATTTTCATCAAGAAGCAATTGAAGCAGCATAATTATATAAATCACAATTGTAGAAATAGGTTAATAACAGCTTTTGGATAACCTAAGACGATGGATGATCAGCAGCAGTAATAGCAGTAAACATCAATAATGTTGTAATTGATGTTACAAATAATAACGACAATATTGATGACAACAAGGTCATTAAGTTAACCCTCTAATAAAAAAATGATTAGAGACAATTAAATATCGTTTTGTTAAAACCTACACCTTTGTTATCCACATAGCTAGTGGACCAAATTAAAACCTTATTACAAGTACGTAAGCAAATGCAGCGATATGTAATATGTGTGTATGTCAGTCTTACTCAAAATGCACCACCCAACAATATTATATATATGCGTATATGCATTGCATTTGCACCAAAGATGACAAACTTTATTGAATGATCATTGGCAAAACAACATATACTATACAATTAACTAATTACCTAATCAAAAGTGGATTAAAGAGGACGAATAGTGAAGAGGGTGCTTTTAGTTGATGATGGACTTATCCTGTATTAACCAATCTCTTTATAATCTCATGACCTCATTAATGAAAAATAACAGGAAAATTAAAAATGTTTTGATTTTTTGGGGAGACCACGGAAGATCCATGCTACCGGTCTAAAAAACTGACAAATGTACAATCAAATATTTACGCCTTTTTTTTTTTACTTGAATTTCAGTGATGAATTCGAACTTTTAATTTTAATATTAGATATATTTATAAATTTTTAGTTAATTAAACCTATAACCGCTATTCAGTATTGTTTCTAACTACTTATACAAATAAAATTGAGTCGTACACTTTTTCAATTGTGATATAAGAGACTTACATAAAGGTCATGCATTACTTCATATTAATAAGCTAAAATTGACAAATACCGAGTTTTCAAGATGATTGAATTACGTGGCGTTTTTTATATGAGAAATAATGCTCATGAAGACGTACATATAAAAACAATCATAAAAAAAAAGACTCGTTATTTGTGGATTTTCTCAATTGATGAGTCATATTCATAATCGCTTTTTACTTTCTTTTTTTTTTTTCCCTAAGGAATTTCAATTTTATACTCATATATGCCATAAATGAGTCTTGTTGGATGGATTTTTCATGCCCCATGTTAGAAATAGTATCATTTTCAGTGTTGAAAATAAAAATTGTGAATTTATTAAATGGGTTGCCTAAGTGGGGTGCACATATGGGTACCAAATGACAACACCCAAAAATTTGCCAGACCCCGTGATGGGTGGAGAACCTGAAAAAGTCTTTAAAGAACAAGAGAAGCCTAGACACAGAAATCCTAGAGTCTAGAGAGAGAGAGAGAGAGAGAGAGAGAGTGTGTGATTGGGTCGGGTGAGTTGACATGCTAAGCAATAGGGAAAAGCGATGGTGCACGCGCGCTTGTTAGCAAAGGGCCCGCAGGTGACATCTATCATGCGCCCGCGTTTTTCTCGTCTGTCCACCTCTGATATTCATGTCTGGCAATTCGTATTATTTACCGTACTTTTATTATATTTTTAAATTTACGGTCAATTTAAATACAATTTAAATTTTTTAAAAATTATAATACGAACATGATACAATTATTTTACAGTTTAACATGATATGGTACGAAAATGATTTGTAAACTTAAAATTAATACGAAAATTATATATTTTTATTTAGTTTTTTACATATTAAAAATAATTTAAAATTAATAACACACTATAATAGAATAACATAAATTAAGCATATAATAGTATAAGATTTTGAGTATAACTTTCATGATATCACAAGTTCATAATAAAATAAAAAATATGTAATGAAAAATATATGTATTTTTTAGTTTTTTACGAGTTTCGTGTTGTATTCGTGTTAGGTGGGTTCAACATGAAATTGACCCGTATTTTTCGTGTTAATTTCAGGTCGACCCAATTTTGACTCGAACATCTTTTTTATCAACCTTAACCCGTAAAATTCATGTCATTTTTTAGTCGTATTATGACCTATATTGCCGGTTCTATTCATATCCTCATATTTATAACCTTCCTCTTACTATTTGTGGTCGTTGGTGGGGTGTAGTTTTGAACTATTAAAGAATGTATTTATTTTATGAGTTTTGTATAGTTCAAATTATAATTTTTAAGTATTTTTTTAAATTAAATTTTAAATATAAGAATTATAAATTATAGTTTGAACTTATGAATCAAACTGATCTTAAATTACAGTAAAATCATGTTAAATTAAAAATATATATAATGATTTAACAAAAAATAATGAAAATGTAATGGTAAAAACTTATGGCAACTCGATAGAGTAGTTTTACATATTTTATACACAAAATTCACCATTGATTTTTAGGGAATTTTTACATTAGAAATTGTTTTTTCTCCTTTTAGTGAAAACTGTTATTTTAGTTGTTGGATTAGTTTTTTAAGATGTTATTTGTGAGTGTACATGTTAAAAATTTATATTACTCGATGCAAAAATATTCCAATCAGTAATCTAAATTAAACCATTAAGAAGTTAATTTAACACGAGTTTTTTTGTAGACCTGACCTATCGGTATTATTAATTTTTTACGGTTAAATTAGATCAAAATCATATTATAATAAAAAAATATACAAAATAAATAATTTATAATATAAATTTTACGACAAAAATTATATGTAGTTTATTTTTTGTAAACCTACTAGAAAACTTCCCTAATTTAATAGCTAAAACAAAAGAAAAAGGACAGGAATTGTAAAAAAAAAAAAAATCCTTATTTTTATTTCAGTATTGGAAGTGTTTTGGTACGAAAAGTACAATAGTTAAATGTACCTTGACCGTTATTCTAGGGCAATGTTCCTTCTTGAAACACCCTTTTCCCAAAACACCCTTGCTGCTATTTTGGAATGTAGCAACTGTGGATCGAAATGTATGGATAGTTCGGGAAAGATGGATAGATACGAAGAATAATTTGTAGGAAATAGATAAGATATGTAACGAGGAGAAAGGGAGAATTATATATTTTTCTTCCAAAAATAATAGCTGGTCACAGTAAGTTTTTATTGGGTGCTGCAACAATTGATCAGATGCATTTTATGAGCTTTAGGGTACCAACAAAAAGTTTTTAAAAATGTTAAAATACTGTTGTAATATTATCAAAAATACAGAATATTAAAAGTATATTTTATTATAACATGGAGTATTAAAATGATTTTATCCCTCTAAATTTTTTTATTTTAAAGCTGGTGTCTTAACAATAGACTATGCATCGTTTGATTCTTAGTGGTCTGAGTAACACTGAGTTAAATTTTTTTTAATAGAATTGGATAACTTTTTTTCCGTTCTGTTAGTGTATCTTTGGATTTAGCTATAAACAAAGACAGTGGACTGAAAGTAATAATATATATATATATATTACAAGCAAGAAAGGTGTAATATACATTCCATATTGACCTGTCATCTATTCTCAGATTAATGGAGCATACAAGTTGGAGTTCATTTTCTTCAACAAAAAAATAATATAAAGAAAAGAAGATGACATACTATAGTTTCCAAAACAAATCCTCATGGTAGAACTTCCAAGTTTGCGTACCTATTTAATTAAAAAGACGTTTGGTTCATGGATTAGAATCATGAGATTAAAATTATTTTCAATTTACGTGTATTTTTTATGAGAAAAAATACTGTAGCGAATCACGAATCATTATTTGAATCGGGGTACGAATCTCCCAACCAAACAACTCCTAAGTTATGCTTTTAGCCAAACTTTGCAACTCTTGACAAACATATATAACAAGCCGAGAAAGATCAGTACATATATATAACAGCTAAAAATATATTAAAGTAGAAGTTTAGAAAATATGATTTCTTTACATATAATATATATACACATACATACACACACACACTTGCAAATTACGTTAGAGCCAGACTAAGGCACCATTTGAGATTTTAATTTTAATCTAGCAATTTAACTCTTTCTTCCTTTCTTTCTTCAAAGGAAAGTCTAAAATTTTCCTGGTTGAGCAACATTGACCAGCCAAAATGCTAACTTATTATATACATATGTACGTTACAAGTACAGTTTAGACAAAAAGACATACTGAACTGTTTTTCAACTGCTCATCCATCTCTTTATACTCTCACTGGCACACAAAAAATAAATGAAGAAATAATAAGAAAACTCAAGAAAGAAAGAGAAATGAAACAAAAGAAGAACAATCACACGACAAGAATAGAAATAAAGGTCCAAACCTGTCTAATGACATTGTTGACTTTTACATTCCACTCCCACCAGATGATCCAACCCCCGAAGTATTGCAGAGAGATCCATTTTCCTCATCAAGTTTTTTGGCCTGATATGTATATATATATATATATATAATCTATATATATACATATATATAATATATATACACGAGATTTTTACAGTAAAACTTGAAAAAATAAACCATTGATAAATATCAAATTTGTATTAGAAACTATCTTATGTACATATTTTTTTTCGTTTTGATGTAATTATTTGGACAAAATTCAACTGTTAAAACTTGCACTCCCAATAAGAATCTGTACCTATATATATATATATAACCGATATATATGTTTTATAATTAACTAGTGGGAGACTGCAATTCAAAGTACATCCATAAATTCCCTGAAATGCATTCCCACCACAACACAACAAGATTTCTCCACTGAGCAACACCTGCTGAATTGAGTGGTTGAAACCATATGTCAATCTTCTCCATGTTTGTAATAGAGATGACAAAAATTGACCCCAAATGCACCATTATGCTTAGTATTTAGCCCTCCAAGCAGACCACCATTTCTTAGGGACAAGCTATCATATTCTTCATGCTCTATTTCTAGTGCAGAGACTGAATTTTGGATTTCAGAATATTTATGAATAATTGAGTTGCACCACTTGGGTTTTGGTTCCTGGACATTGTGCTGTCTAGGATCACACCTATAGAGCATATATAGGTGAACAAAATGCACCATCACCTAGTGCTTGTGTTACACTGTTCTAGTGTTCTATTTTATTTTTTTCTTAATGAGATTACAATCAAATTTTATTAAGTAACCTTTTTAAATACCTATGATCGTTCTAGTATATACTCGGTATGAGATTTAGGTCATTCAAATACTAGTAATAAGAGATGAAATATTCTCCCACACGAGGAATTTATAAAATATATTGTGAGTGTTCTTTGTTGACGGTGAAAATTCACCTAACAATATGAACTCAACTGTCGACTTGAGATCAGTTCAGTGGTTGTACACCATTTTCCGTATAGAACCAAGTTTCTAATTACACTCACCTTGCTCAGTTCAGTGGTCGTACACCATTTTCCTAATGGAACCAAGTTTTTAATTTCACTCTCACAACATTTGTCTTGCTCAACCAAATAAAGTGCAAAATGATCAAAGTAAGTGGAAAAGAGAAGCTACTCGACGCTGCTAATAAATATGTACAAATAGTTTGGACCACTACAAAAGAGGCACCACGTAGAGTTTAATTACTTTTTGTGCAAATGTTGTTTTTCTAATGTCTATATCCAGTTCATAGAATGAATAAAATAAGGATGTTTTAACTTGATACATCCGTTGAAGTTGGCATCTGAGACACATAATTTACACATAGGAAGAATATGATGTCTGGTGGACTTAAGCCTTTTTTTTTCTCAAAAAGAATTGACAATTGACAAAGCTTCCATTATTTTCCTTTGATGGTTCCTTTCTATTTCGAATACGCAACCTTGTAAATTTTTTTACCTTCTTTGTTTTTTTTAATATTTTGTAATGATTCTCTTGGTGTAAATTTGTGCACATGGTAAGCAAATTGCCCTTTAATTTGTTAAAGAATCATACAAACCACACCTTTTAATATTAATAAAAAGTTCTCTTAGCTCTTCCAAAACAGATAAGGCTTCATGGCTGATTGGCCATTCTTCCATCTCTAGAGTGAGGATTTTACAGTAGTTTACTCAAGCTTCTCCTCTATGGGCAAATCACAATTTCAGGCCTTCACACGTGGCAAAGTAGTGAAATGTGATTGGTGGCTAGAAAGACTCCCAAGTGATGGTAATAATCCAAAACTCCAAATAATGAAGGTCAAGTACTGTAGAATCCTTTTATGTGATGAAGGGTCTAATTGGAAGTGGTTGATGAGTCATTAACTCCTTAAACAAATGTTTTAGGTCTATTTAGAAGAAAGGTTGTGCCTTTATGATGAACCTTTTGTTTTTGTTTTTTTTTCCTTCCAACTTTCAATTTGGTTACGTCACAAGGCCTTATTGGCCAGGGAGCATCCAAGTGAAAATTAAAAAGTAAAACTCCATTTCAAGATGGACTTGACAATGGCACACCAAAATTTTTAAGATTGACTTGTTGGCATTTTCTTCCACTCTTTTCTTTCTAATCAAAACAACCCTCATTAAAATAATTATACTCCCCACAATATGAACTCTCTCTCTCTCACTCCCTCCTTCTCTGTGATGTAAGCAGAAGTTTTTGTGCTGAAAAATGATTACCCACAACCGCAACTTGTACTTGTCTATGCATATTAGAAAATGATAGCATGCGTGCATGCTCACATTATATGGAGATCCCATGATCAAGCAGATCATGAATAGAAGAAAAGGCACCAATTGATTCACATGTATATGTTGAGCAACATCGTTACACCTCCTTCACAAGCACCGCATGATCAATATAGCTCCTATATAAGTTGCCTACTATTGTCTAATTTTTATTGACGTTAAGACGCTTAACTTTTGAGGTTATTTTTTTATTTAGTGAGAGTATGATATATAAGGTTCAAGCCTCCATTTCGTTTTTTAGTGTCAATTCAGTGACGTACCACATTGATATTACTATGCTTTTCCTTTTCAAGAATAATAAAAAATACGTATAAAAGTATATTCCACATTTTACACTAGGTAAATCAAGGCTAAACGAGTGCCGGTATTATTTTTAGCCAGATCGGGCTATTTAACTTTTTTTTTTTTTTTTTTTTTTTTCATATATGATGCCACAGGAAAACGGAAACATGATCTGATACAAGATATTCCAATGCTCTGAAAGCTCAAGGCACTTAACCATAAACTCCACTGTTGCACAAAAAATTGCCTAATAGTGGGGCCAAATCAAACTTTTCCCCTCCTATAAAAAACCTCAGTTCCCTCAAGCGTCTCTCCCGTTCCAAAACCAAAACATAATCCACACCAAAAAACCAAAACGCCAATACAAACAAGAGAAAAACAAAAGCCCTTTTACTAAAAAGAGGTTCAAACTTCGAAAAACCAACCATGCAACAACCTAGCGATGTTTCTGCAGGGCTCCATTTTCTTGTCCCTCCAAACCCGATATCTCCTTTCCAAGACCATTACTACAACATGAACAATCTCCAAAACAACATCAATACTAGTCCAAACTTTCAGTTCAACAACAGATTGATCTCCAGTACCCCATTGTACAACTTCCAATTCCCAATATCTCAACAAGTCCAAGACATGAACAGTAATAATAATAATAATCATCATCAACAGCCTTCATGCTTCAGCAGTAACTCAACCTCGGATGAAGCTGATGAGCACCAACTGAGTCTCATCAATGAGAGGAAGCAGAGGCGGATGATATCGAACCGAGAGTCTGCGCGGAGATCGCGCATGCGCAAGCAGAAGCACCTCGACGAGCTGTGGTCTCAGGTGGTGTGGCTGCGCAATGAGAACCACCAGCTCATAGACAAGCTGAACCATGTCTCCGAGAGCCATGAAAAGGTTGTCCAAGAGAATGCTCAGCTCAAAGAGGAAGCCTCCGAGCTCCGGCAAATGCTCTCCGATATCCAGCTCAACAGCCCTTTCCCTAGCTTGAGAGACTTGGAGGATCACGTGCCTTGCAACACAGCCTATCTCAGAGCTGAGTCCTCAACCCAGTCCATCACAACTTCCATGGATTTGCTTGGTTAAATTTATAAAGATTGAGAGAGGCAAAAGTTATCCTTTTTTTTTTCCTTTTTTTTTCTTTTTTGGCTACTTTCCCATTTCCCAGGTTTGACTCTCTCCTTGGCTAAAGTTGTATGAGATGCCAAGTTATATATTGGCAATAACATATATTGTGAGCAATTTTTGTCTGAATGTTTTTGCTCACATACTATGCTATGTCATCTCTTTAGTCTATATATCATGTTCAAACATGTTTCTGTTAGTCTTAATTCTCCTCTATCACTTGAACATAAGTTAGCTATGAGCCGTTTGTTTCGCCCGTTTGAACACAATTCAAACCTTTTTGCTAGTGTTTTCTCTATAAAAAAAAAAAAAAGAGTTAAATTTCGTTCAAACTTTATGTTGAAATCTATAAACTAAAAGGATTAAAAGCAATTATTTAGATAGCGTCAATTGTTCCTCCATGTGGAAAAATTAGTGCCATAGGTTCAAAATAAGTAGTTAGTAAACGGGAAAACGTTTGATCATGGAGAAAGCACCAGAACAAGATATAATCGAAAAGAGATATTTAAGCAAGAATGTTAAAAGAAGTAACTATTATATCAGGTGTACTAGAAAAGAATAAGAAAATGAGTGGCAATGGGTGGAGAAGAGTTGGACATGACGCAGAAATAAAAAGTGGTGGTGGAGTGGGTGATACAGGTTCTTGAGCCAAAACTACCATAAAAAGAATAACAATAAATAGATATAAATAAATAAATAAAGAATTTGGGAAAGTTATCCACTAAAATCCCAAGTAGTATTGTTCTTGGCTTTTGAGAGCTGCCTTGACTGAAAATAATTGGACAACCTTATGAGTCTATTTTGTTTTGTTCCAACGCACTTATATATATTACGTTACTTTTGTGACTTATCTAGGCCAATATTTTTAGTGTATATACATATATGGTAAGGAAATTTTCTTGAGAAAAATCCATCAGAAAAAAGACTAATTAAGCCTGTTATTATATGATTATTGTAAGAGGTGTGGAGGTTTGCGCCTCATACATGCATGGATGCTGTTACAACTAACAATATTTCTCCTTCTTTGTATGTTAGGATATAATGCTTTTTTTTTTTTTTTTGCTTAAAAAAAAACATAAAAGTTACTGTTTCTTTCCCAAGAGAATCGCAAAAGGACAAGAAACACTTGAGCATTATGTGGCCACTTCAGTTGAGCACACATGCACCTTGAAAACATGGCCAAAAACACCCTTTGTTAATTATGAACTTCCATTTATTAATTAGGTTCTATGTATGATTCTTTGTTTTGAGTTCCAATTAATTTTGCCACTTGAAACTAGCTCTTGTGGTTGGATGTGTAAGTGTGTGATTTATGATTCGAATTCTAATAGTTTCGGTTTTTCTTAATATATTAGGAGTCATAAGGCCTGCACCATATTAAAAAAAAAAAAAAAAAAAAAAAAAACAAACAAACTTCTATTTGAATTTCACCATAGAAGAAGATCTTTTGCTTTAAAGGCGGAATAAAATAATAAAACAAGAAACAGAAACATTTTTAGCTGCCTAATGGGAACGCTATAATTTCTAAACACCTTGGTCTGATTTTGGCAAGTCATGTAACAGCCCCTAATGATCATGCGCCTGATAAAACATATGCTGATCATATTTTATGCAATGAGTTAAAATTCACTACCCCATTTTTTTTTCCACATAAACAGATCATGCTACTGAATTCTAAGGCCTGTTTAGATTTGAGTTTTTAATTCGAGTTGAGATGTAATTTTATTTGAGTGATTTTTACTGTAATAAAAAAAGTTAGATGTGATTTTTTGTGAAAGTTTTTAACTGTAGTAAAACTGGAATTGAAAATTTAAATTGGTGAAATGAGCAATGCTTATAATTAGTAGATCTCACCAATTTTATCCACTAAACTTATAGTCATCAAAGATATAAACGGAAAACGGTACCAAAGATAGCCCTCAAAGCTCTTTTTCAGAATTCACAGACAACAGATTTTGTTAATATCATCGTCTGAGTATCTATGAAACTTAGACAAGGTCATATGTATACCAAGTTTTTTTTTTTTCTTTGACACAGGGATCGAACCCGCAACCTCCTTCAAACTCCATTCCACCCAAACGCCACAAGTGGTCTTAGGCATATATACCAAGTTTTTTATGGTATAGTTGATCGGTTTTTTTATTTTATTTTTTATTTTTTTATTATAGAGTATTGATAATGATGTTATAGCGTTATGTTTTTTGCATCAATGAAAAAGTCCAATATCCAACTTAAATTATTGATTCTGAGTCCTTTCCTTTTCCAGAGAAGTTCACGACAACCACAAATCAAAGGGGGTGGTGGTTGTCTGCGGCGGAGAGGTTAAAGGGGGAGTCGAAACGCCGCCGTTCAAGTTCTAACACTGACTGCTAATTACGGATGCACCAAATATTGAGCGACAAGCTAGTACCAATAGTACTAGATAAGTGAGAATCTAGCACACCGAGAAGAAATAACGGTTAGACAGAAAACGACATCATAGAAGAAAACGGCGGTTAAAAAAATCAAACAACAAGATATGGAAACAAAACAACAAAAACCTGAAAACGACAATAAAATGGAAACGACACCTGAAAACGACGACACAAACGAAACAGCAACAAAAACATGAGAAATGGGTCGGGGTGTTTGATAGTAGTATGACCACGTTCATTTCACTGATTTAAGTTTAAAATTTGAGTTTTGTTGTAGTAAAAAGTTTTTAAAAGTATTCATATTTAACTTTTTTACTATAGTAAAAAATTATCACATAAAGTCACATCTCAACTCGAATTAAAAACTCAAATCAGCAAACTAAATGGGCATATGATTTTCACGCTCTCTATGAGGTGCTTTGGAAATGGTTTGTAAATAGTGTTTGGCTCCATTTTCACTGTAAACAGAAATGGAAAAGGAAATTATTTTCATATTTTGTTAAAAAAAAATAGAGAGTGCTTTATAGTGATTTTCCCTTTTTCCTTTCATTGTTTAAGATTTATATACGCAACATATACTTTCATAAATAAAACATAATTTCACTTTTTCCATGTTCAAAATAATCTCTCTAAAAAAACAATCAAAACACAGTTTAAAAAGATTCCCACTACTATTTCCAAAAAATCTCATTTTCATTTTCATAATCAAAATACAATTATTTTGGAATTGCATTTGGTTGGTGGATTTGTACCATGATTCGTGATTTACTACAGTATTTTTTCTCAAAAAAATATACGTAAATCGAGAATAATTCTGACTCAATCAACCAAAATAAATAACAATGAGTGAGAAATGATTAAAAGGAAGAAATGAAAGAAATAAAGAAAGAGGCAAAACATGAAAAACGACAACAGATGATGATCAATAAAAAGATAGTATAAAAAAGAGAAGACAAACATGGGAAAAAACAATAAATAAAATGAAAACAGCGAAAGGGAGATAATGGGGAAAAAGATGAGAAAAGACAAAAAAAGGAGTGACAATTGACAAATTATAAGAAACGACGATCAATTAGAAGACAGTGACAAGAAGGAAATATCGACAGAAATAAGACTAACATCCGTAAAAACAAAAACGACATAAATTGAGAAAACTACCAGAATATTTTTTTTTTTTGAAGTAAAAAACGACAATAATATGAGAACAGCGAAAAATAACAAAAAAATAATGAAGTCATAACGACGTAAAAATCGATAAACGAGAAGACTTGAGAAGGTCCCAAAGACAGAGGTAGTAAACATGTTTCCACTCGTTCTCTTTTTTTCATGTCTCTATCATATACAGCTAAGTTTTTTATTCATTTTATTTTATTTTGTTTTAGAAGATATTATATACAACAAAGTTAAGAGTCGTTATAACAAAACCAAAAAGAAAGTCAGTCGCAAATTTGCAATTATCCATCTTTTAGAGTCCCAATCATACATAAAAGTGGATTCCCTAACAAGTGTTAATATAATCACAACCAAGTTATATGCTACTATAATTGTATGTTTGGTATATGGGTTTTTTTTGTAAACTCGTAATTTTAATTATGTTATATTATTTTTTTAATAAAAAATTTAAATTTTAAAAGTTATAATAAAGAATTCGGACTTAAACTCATATCCTAAACGGTCTCTATTTTCTTCTTTTAGTTTTTGAATTGGAGGTGGAGATTTAAACTATATATTGTGGTGGAATCAGTTAAATGAGGCATACAAACATTTTTTTTTTCTTTTATTTTGATTAAAACGTTTATTATTTTTCTTTGGGTAATATTAACAAATATCCCTTAAAAGTGCACGGGTCAAGATTTTTATCTTTTATTCTTGATTTATAACATTTTTAGTTAAATAATTACACTAATAAAAGAGTACTTATCAAAAATAAGGAGTAAAAATTTAGACTCATACACTCTTACAGGTAAATTCTCTATTTTTTCTTTTTCTCTTAAGAATAAGTAAGAAGTCAAAATCTCTGTCAGCAGTTTTGTAGCAAGTAGGAACTTCAATGTTATTCCCAAGGGTAAAAGCTAGAAGGGCACAAAAATTTCATAATTATTTTCAAATATATATCTAATCTAACAATACATAAAAGAGTTAAAGTTCTTCTTTATGGGTTGTCACGTGGCAGTTCATCCACTTAGTGTTTTTTATCCTTTTTTATGATTTATCATTATTTTTTGGGATTTTTTTTTTACATTTTAATTTTTTTGTTTTTTGTTTTTTAAATATGTTGTTCCTCACTTCACTCCTATGAGAGTAATTTTTCGCACGTGTTCTTATTTTATTTTTAATTAGTTAAAATATTTTTTTTCAAGTGTGTCTCTACTTAATTTTTTTTGTCAATTGTTATCTTTACATACATTCCTTTTTAAAATAAATTAAAAATTTCTTAAATAATTGTATCAATAAATTTCTCATTATTCGGTAATATAATAAACTTTTCAAGTGTCTTCACCATGGCAATAGGTGCGCAGCACATTACAAAAATACTATATATATATATATTCCACAATTCGGTATGGTAACCAATAAAAAAAATACATTTTTTAGTAGTGTCTACAAAATGTCTTAATAGTAATGTGATCTTTTGAATTGTAAAATGGTAATTATAGTTGTACACGACTAAAAATATAAGTGCAAAATTAATAATTATAAAATGCATAATAGGTGTTTTAATTAAAAATGTAAGGTAGCAGTACAAATATTCAAATATAAAAGTTATGATATCACATTAAGTTTGTATTATAATTAATCAGTAATGATAAATTATAATAAAACAACACTCTATGAACTACATTGGAAAAAGCTAACAAAAATATAATTTATAGCTAAACAAAAAGGAGGAATTATTCAGTACACTAAGTGTACCACATCATATTATTTATGTAATACACTCGTCCAATGAGATTATACCATTTGGACATTTTATCTATGTCAGCTTTTCACTTTTATTTTTCTCTTTCTTAATAGGTATTTGTATTGATTATTGAGTCAAAAACACTAATTATTTTACTCAATTTCTTTATTTTAATGACTTAGCTTTAAATTATTATTTTTATTTATAAATACGATAATCAAATTTCTCTGTTTAACGACTTAACTTTAAATTATTATTTTTATTCGATGTTCTTTACAGACCAAGATCAAGCAACGTCAAATGCCTAGTGTACTGCCAACTACAAGGCATCGCCTATGTCAATGGCACATTGGAAGAAATGCTCCATTACATTTGGGGGAGTTAAATGCAATCTCAGAGTTTAGATATTTGTTTCACAAGTGCCTGAAAGATTGTGATACATAAATGGAATTTGAATAAACATGGGGGAAAATGATTCAAAAATTTGAACAAACAAAGAAATTTGAGCCCGTTTGG
Source organism: Morus notabilis (assembly GCF_000414095.1). Classification (NCBI taxonomy): domain Eukaryota; kingdom Viridiplantae; phylum Streptophyta; class Magnoliopsida; order Rosales; family Moraceae; genus Morus; species Morus notabilis. The sequence goes on from NW_010362624.1 coordinate 74,233, forward strand.
AGTTGGTTTTGTTTTTATTTTTCACGTTTTTTGAGAAATAAAAAATAAAAATGAGAGAGAAACGACGTTTGACACAATTAAAGATAAAAAATGGAAATGAAAATGATTTTTTGATTTAGTGTAAAATGTGAGAGAAATGAAAAACGAATTTTAATTCTTTTTCATTTTTTATTTATGTTTTTTCCTCTCTCGAGCACAGAGAGAGAGAGACGTTAATAAATTTTTTATATTGAAAATAATCTCTTGATAAAACTACTAAACGTATTTTTAAAAATAATTTATGTCTGAGATTAAAAATATTTTCATTTATATTTTCATACAAAAAATAAAATCATTTTAGAACGAGTTCTAAACGTACTCTTAATTATTGTATTTTATGAATAAAAATAATAATTTAAAGTTAAGTCATTAAAATAAAAAAATTAAGTAAAATAATAAGTGATTTTGACTTAATAATCAATACAAATACCTATTCAGAAAGAAAAAATAAAAATAAAAAATTTAAATGGTACAATTTTATTAAACATGTGTACGAGGTGTACTGAATAATTCCTTAACAAGAAGATCATCTCACAGGTAAAAGCATAAATGGCCTTTTCCCTCACCCCAAAAAAGAAAAAAAAAAAGAGAGAGAGTAAATGAGGCCTTGGAAAATCTCAACCACATGTTCCATAACTAACTCTATCCAATACCAGCCCCAATTCATATGGAATGTCAAATTGTAATTTGTAAGTGGGACCAGCCAGATCAATTGAGGAAAAGGACCAAACCAATAATTCATCATAAGTAAACCTCCAAGCATTTGGTACTTTACAGCAAACCGTAGAGACACATGGTCCTTCCCATTTACCAAAAATCTCCCCTTTACTCGACTAATAAATGAGCTCACATATTTTATTTTTTCAAAAAAATACTGAAACTGTAGTTTATTCTTTTATGATGGTGTTGGTCTAATCTGATCCCTTTTCTTTATGGACTTTTTCTGTGCGTTAAGTTATTAATAGGTTAGATTTTTTATTGGTCGAATATATATAAAATTACATAAAAATTAAAAATTATTAAAAAAATATAATATATTAATACGTTAAACGTATTAGAGAATTTTTTTATTTTTTATCCTATACAATATTATGAATGATAGTGTTTTGAGTTTTTGTTGTTGTCGTCGTTGTCTCCATGGACTAGTTTTACCTATTTATTATGGTGGTTTATTAAAAGAGTTTTTGTCACGTTCAATTATTAATGTATTTAATAGATTTTTTTATTTCAACACTTATATATGTCTGTGGGCCTCATTCTCTAAAAGTATAAGGGATCTCACAAATGCTCTATATATTTCACTTTCAATTAGTCTATGAGATTTTACTTTATTTTAATTTCAGTCTTTTGTCAGTTAAGTCTTAAATATTTAATTAAATTTGTTGAAATGAGAAATAAAAATTGAATACAATCTAAAGTTTAGAGACTAAAATATTACAAAAAATAAAAGTTAATTTATGCATTTAGTTTTAAAATTTTAAGCCTCGTTCAACTCGCCGATTCGAGTTTTTAATTTGAGTTGAGATGTGACTTTATGTGAGAGCTTTTAACTGTAACAAAAAAGTTAAATGTGACTGTTTCTGTAAGCTTTTAATTATAATAAAATTAAAATTACAAATTTAAATTAATAAAATGAACGAGGCCTTAATTATTTCTAAGTTTAATCCTTAATTTATACAAATGCCATCAAATTTTTTAACACTTAATTAAAATAAAGAATCGAAACTAGAGCAAAATAAAAATTTTAAAAAAGTTTAAAGGCCAAAAGGGATAGAGTACAAATTTCAGGAACGATTTTTGAAATTAATCCAAAATATAAATTATAGAACACCGACGCGGCATTCACGTAATAAATAAACACATCTCAGATCTAAAGGCACTTTCCTGTCTTGTTGTTCTTGTGCTTTACTGATACTCGTTCAAGAGAAAAAATCTCTGCTTCACAGAGATCGAGACTTTTTCCTCGCCATTTTCTGAGATTATTATTGGAATCCGAGTTTTCCAGATATCGCTCGCTGAGCTCCAATGGCGGTCGCCGTCCGAGGAAGCCGCGGCGGGGGAGGAGGTTTTGGTCTCGTCAGTTCCAGTCTCCGGAGCTTCTTCTCGTACCGGATCTTCGTCTCCGCGATGTTCTCTCTCCTCTTCATCGCCACTCTCTCGGTCCTCCTCTCCACAAATCCCTACACTCCACACCATGACTCTGTAAGTTATTATCCTCTCTGTTCTTTGATTGTTTTTTCGTTTTCTTTTCGGAATCGAGTGAAACCTAGGTTAAGAAATCCGAGAAATTGATCGCTTGATCTAAACTTGTGCGAGATTTTTGGCATTAGAAGTGAAATAATTTGAAGAAAAACTCCATCAACAATTGAATGCGATTTTGTTCGCAGGCTCTTCCGACCACTGGAAATGCGTATGTGCACCGAACATTTCTGGCTTTGAAATCTGACCCGCTAAAAACCAGATTAGATTTGATATATAAGCAAGCGAATGATCATATGACGTTGGTGAATTCTTACGCGGCCTATGCTAGGAAGCTTAAGCTTGAGATATCTAAGCAATTGAGGATGTTCAATGATTTGGCTTCGGAAATCTCGGATCTTCAAATGAAACCAGGTTACCGGACGTCGTTGTTCGAGTCGGACGGTCCAGTTGATGAGGACGTGTTGAGGCAGTTTGAGAAGGAGGTGAAGGATAAGGTGAAAACTGCGCGGGCAATGGTTGCAGAGTCAAAAGAGAATTATGATAATCAGCTAAAGATTCAAAAGTTGAAGGATACTATTTTCGCAGTTAATGAGTTGCTGACAAAGGCGAAAAAGAATGGTGCGTTTGCAAGCTTGATTGCTGCGAAATCAGCACCGAAAAGTTTGCATTGTCTGGCCATGAGGCTTGTAGGGGAAATGATTTCGAACCCGGAGAAGTATAGGGATGAGGGCCCGAAGCCTGAATTTGAGGACCCGAGTTTATATCATTATGCAATTTTCTCAGATAATGTGATTGCCGTATCGGTGGTAGTGAGATCTGTGGTGAAGAATGCAAATGAACCTTGGAAACATGTTTTCCATGTGGTTACAGATAGGATGAATCTTGCAGCAATGAAAGTCTGGTTTAAGATGCGGCCTGCGGATGGTGGTGCCCACGTGGAGGTGAAGGCAGTGGAGGATTTTTCTTTTTTGAACTCTTCTTATGTGCCGGTTTTAAGGCAACTTGAATCAGCGAATCTGCAGAAGTTTTACTTTGAGAGTCGGGAGGAGAATGCGACCAAGGATGCAAGCAACATGAAGTTTAGGAACCCCAAGTACTTGTCAATGTTGAATCACCTGCGATTTTATTTGCCAGAGATCTATCCAAAGTTGCACAAGATTTTGTTCTTGGATGATGATGTTGTTGTTCAGAAAGACTTGACTGGTTTGTGGAAGATTGATTTGGATGGTAAGGTGAACGGGGCTGTTGAAACGTGCTTTGGATCCTTTCATCGATATGCCCAGTATTTGAATTTCTCACACCCTCTGATAAAGGAGAAATTTAATCCTAAGGCTTGTGCTTGGGCTTATGGGATGAACATATTTGATCTTGATGCTTGGAGGCGTGAGAAATCCACAGAGCAATACCATTACTGGCAGAACTTGGTAAGTGTACATTTTCTTTTAAAGTTAGATATTTTACTACGTTTTGTTGAAAATATTTGCACTTACAAAAGCTTTAGACTTTCAAATTGCTAAACAAAAGACACATTGGTTGAACATTACCCTATTGCTAGTATGTGTATCAGAAGCATCCGGATGGTTGAGTCTTGACCTATTGATTATGATCGTATACTTTTGATGATTAGTTTGTTAACTTTCTTATTCTGTGAATTTGTGATCAGAATGAAGATCGGACATTATGGAAGCTGGGTACTCTTCCTCCGGGTCTGATCACCTTCTACTCGACAACAAAGTCTTTGGACAAATCGTGGCATGTGCTTGGACTTGGGTACAATCCAAGTATTAGCATGGATGCAATCAATCGAGCTTCAGTCATTCATTATAATGGAAATATGAAACCTTGGCTCGACATTGCTATGAACCAATATAAGAATCTTTGGACCAAGTACGTGGACAATGATATGGAATTTGTGCAGATGTGCAATTTTGGCTTATAGACAACTACCTTTCCTGCTCTGAATTACTCAGGTGACATAAAATACGAGTTTCCAGCAACTATGCATGATGAGACTCATTCTCATTCTCACACGTTTTGGATCATTTACTAGTTGTAACACTCAGAGCGAAGCTCGGTGATTCTTTGTTTTTGGTGGAAAATGGTGGTCTCATGATTCTTTCTTTTAATGTTCTATCAGCTGTTGAGGTCAGTTATGGTTTGTAAACAACGAGTTCGGGTAATGTACACGTGGCAATCAATTTTTGGTTAAGATATTTACAGTATTGTAAGATACTTACATTTTGCAGTCTGTCATGGCTGATTCTATGTTTCTATCCAATCAGTGTATTTTCATATTTTCTTTTCCTTTCATATTTTCTTTTCCTTGCTTGGTTTCTGTTTCATTTGATGGATACTATAAATCAGTTCCTGATTCATTCCTTGTGTCAATGTTGAGAGTTTAATAAGATAAGAAATATGATAAACTTTTTGATGAGTTTGTACAAATTAAGTGTAGATAGTAACAGGTTCAAATTGTTGCATGGCCGCAAGGATTTGCCGCATCCAACTACATCTTGTTTTATCAAATTCTTTTGGTGATTTGTGAAGGGGTAGAAACTAGTGTCATTTTGGCAAGCGCTATGGTTTTGTCGTTTTGATGACAGATGACTTGTGGATCCAGAGCTGCAGCCTGCAAGTTTCGGCCCGGCTTGCATAATGACTCGGGCTGGGCTGGCCCGAGGATCTAGACCCCGAATGTCTATTTGGGTTGGGTTGATTAGCATTTTTTTTTTTTTTTTTTTTTTTTTTTTTTGAGATTGAACAATTTGAAGCAAATAATAGTTAATAGAAAATTTCTAGTGAAATGATGTAATTAGATAATTTACAAGATATGTCTGTTATCTCTTCAAACATTTTAAAAAAATGTTATTTATTACAATTTTCGGTGTTTTTTTTTAATGTCTTGTGAAGTTTTCAAACTGACATAAATGCTGATCTTGAGAATCTTATTTGAACAAATGCCTACTTTCTCATTTATTTACAAAACCATTGGCAATCACATATATAAAGACATTTTTAACCTTGTATAATGAAAAAAATGAAAGAAATAATTAAACCATAAAAAAATGTATGAAAAGTGAGACAAAATCTGAACATTAAACATTATAAATTTTTAATATAGAAAATTCAACTATGGTCAAAACTACAACAATTGCATCTAATGAAATTGTTTAATGAGAAGTCAACTCTTTTATTTAAACAAAAAAAGAAAAAAAAAACAAAAGAATAAACTATGTGCACATTAAAAACACAAAAAAGGCAGCCCAAAAAACTCTACAACCACGATAAAAAAAAGGGATAAAAAAACCCAAAACTAAAATCGACTCCGGCAGCCATTAAAACACCAAAACTCATGAAAATATGTACAAAAATAATAAGTATTTTCACTAAAATAATGATCATACCATAATGAAAAGGGGAAGCGAAGCAAAAAGTAATATTATTTACAGAAAATCATAAAAAAATCACAATAAAGAAGAAAAATGATCAGACCATAATGCCAAAAAATATATACAGAAAGAATAAGTTTTTTTTTACTAAAATAACAATTAGATCATAATAAAAATGAAAAGTAAAATAATAGTAATATCATTTGCAGAAAATTATAAAAAAAATTACAAGAAAGAAGATATATCATCAGACTATAATAAAAGAAAAAATTTGTAAAAAAAAGAAACATAAAATCTCACAAAAAAAATATGAACATAAAGAAAATATTTTTTTTTTCCAAAATAATGATCCGACCATAATAAAAGAAGAATTCCAAAAAAAAAAAAAGAAACATAAAACCTCACACGTAATATGAATAGAAAGAAAAAATATATATTTTTTCTAAAATAATGATCAGATCATAATGAAAGAAAATTGTAAAACAATAGATAATATCATTTAACATTACAATAAAGAAAAAACATGATAAGACCATAATGAATAATAGATAATTTCATTATTTAAATTGGATATGAAACATTAGAATATATCATATGCAAAGAATCATTATTTAAACGATGAAAGCATCATGAAAGAATAACTTTAGCAACAATAATGAAAGAAAAATAATAACACAAGCAAAAGCAACAACAAAAGAACAATTTCAAAGACAAATACATTAATAACACAAGCAAATAAAACGAAAAGCAACAACAGTAACGTAAACAAAAGCAAATAAAACAAAAAGGAATATGAGTAAAAGCATTAAAACAATAACAAAGACAAACAAATACGTACGCGCAAGGGGTAAAAAAAAAAAAAAGAAAAAAAAAAGAGAAGATCATCATTGAAATAAACACAAAACAATGCACCTACTAGCCAATGATCAACGACGAAATCCAAGGAGGGTAGCAGGTCAATGAACGCAAATCACGACCAGCAATTTGAACAAAGGCTGCTCTCCCAAACAATGAACGTGAAACACAGACGAAAGAATTCAAAAAATGAAAAAAAAAGGGGAAAAATAATAACCAGAGAATAAAAAAAAAAAAAAAATCAAATCAGTATAAAATCATACTGATTTATTAAAAAGTTCTATTAAAACTTAACAAGGGAAGTAAAAACCTAAATTGTAATCAAGAAAAATAAGTCAATAAATAAATAAAACCTAACCATATAAAAAATATTACTGAAAATACCTAATAAGGACAATACTGAAAAAAACATATCTTATAAAGAGAAAATCATTAGTCTTATAATATTAAATAATAATCGATATTTTTAAAAATATAAATTTAAAATTAGGTATTTTATGTAATTATTTCTTTTCAGACTTATGGTCCAGATTTGCAGCTCTATATAGGGTCCGTTTAGTTTGTTGATTCGAGTTTTTTTATTTTGAGTTAAAATGTGACTTTATGTGAGAGTTTTTATTGTAGCAAAAAAATTAGATGTAATTATTTCTAAGAGTTTTTTATTATAACAAAACTTAAATTCTAAACTCGACACGAATAACCTGCCAATATACAGGTCAAGAATTGCTTCAATACACAACCTATATATTGGCGGGTTGACACGACACTACACAACATGTATATTGGCGGGTTAACACGACACGACACGAATAATCTGTTTATTAAACAGGTCATAAACGTGTCGTGTCAACCCGTTGATTACCTGTCTACCCGTTTATAAAACGAGTGATAAATGGGTCGTGTTAATATATTTCTGAACCTGTTTATAAATAAGGTGATAAATAGGTCGTGTTAACCTATTTCTGAACCTATTTTAAGCATGTTTATAAAATGAGTAATAAACGGGTTGTGTATTCGTGTTACCAAAATATACCACGTTTAATAAACGGGTTATGGCGGATCAATTACGAGTTGACGGGTCAACCTGAAAATGATACATTATTTAATCGTGTTTTACAGATTTAATTTGATTTTAACCCATATATATTTATAATAAACCTAAATCCGTTAATTTTATACAAATTTTGAGTCGCTATTTGAATCGCCAGTCTTATGATATGTATTAAAGTTGAAAGTATTTGGCAGGATAGGATTATATAAAAAGAAAAATCTTAGATAGGAATTAGAAAACGATCTTTAAATATCTTTCACTCCTCAACCATCGTTGACGCCTTGTCCACCTAAACCAACCACAAAGAGTGGGCAACTTTGACCAGCCTACCCTCATGTTTCAACAACTTTTTCAATACAATTTTCAAACAACGCTTTTCTGACACAAAAATTGCTGAATCCTTTCCTTTTCCGCAGAAATCCCAGATCCCATATTTTCTTTATTCCTGGGGTTTTCTCATCTCTTCTGAGTTTCAGTTCGTTTGTTCGATCCAAGAACAGGACTTTCAGGTTTGGCTTCTCCTTCTTTCTGGGTTCTCATAAAACTGTTCCTATACCTTTTTGTTTTTTTTTTTTATAATTTTATTTTGATCCTTTGCCTCTAATATTGCCATGGTCTGAAAAGTGGTAATGTATGGAAATTGGAATATAAGCATTGAATTCCGAGGTTGAATTTCAATATTCCTACTTTCTGTTTTTGTTATTTTATATTGGACGGGAAAAGTTAATCCTTTGCCTCTAATATTGCCATGGTCTGAACAGTGGTAATGTATGGAATATAAGCATTGAGAATTATGAGGCTGAATTTCAATATTCCTACTTTTGTGTTTGCTTTTTGGGAGATTTTTTGGGACGCTCGTCTACTGATAGGGTAGATTTTTCTAATCGAGATTTGCGTACTTTTTAATTTTTATATGATTTTATACTGACGAATATAAGCGGAAGGTTTTTTTGTTTTTGTTTTTGTTTTTGTTTTTTTACGCATCTATGAGTTTTTATTGCTTTGAATATTCGTGTTGTTTTTCATCTCAGTGTTTGTGCACGAGTGTCGAATCTGGTATCAATCGATCCGTACAGTTTGGGATTATCTTAATTTGTATAAATTTGTTTGTTTTTGTTGTTGAGGTTGGGAACTGCAAGATTTTTTTTTTTTATTTTTTTAATCGGTTTCTTGTTCCATTCTAGCCTATGATTTGGTTAAATTTGTATAAATTTACACATTATATATGTATATATGTATTCTTTTACTTTGTTTGGTCTATTAGATGAGTGTCTCGCTTGATTACCTTCATCAGTGATGAAAATGTCCATCTATTCTAACGCTTTGATGAAATGGGACTTTGATTGTTTACTCTTAATCAACTGTAATGGGGTTTTTTTTTTTAAAATAAAGACGGCAATTGATTCAGCTGAATTAATATTACAATTACACATTTGTAGGAACACCAAGATCGATATAATATATAAAACAGTGAGACCATTGCTTCTATTAAAAAAACAAGGATGATTTCTCCGTGCACTCTTTCCGATGAGCGTGTACTAACAAGGAAGTTGGTTATCTAGTTAACTTGAAGGGTCATGTCGTTCTTTAGATCTTTTATTTTAGTGAAAACCCAAGGTGGGATCTGTATTGAATGTGTTATCATTGAAAGACTCGGAATTTGCATGTACTATCAATTAACTTCCTTGAAAGACTCGGAATTTAATTTTCTTGTATGATCCTGCTAAGATTTATTCTTTATGGACATTAAAAAGTAGCTTTCGTTTAATATCATCAAGTTATGTTTTTGACGTTTTCTTCTATGTGTTCTAGAATTTTTTTTTTTTTTTTTTTTTTTTGGGAGAAATATGAATCTAGGCTCAATATCTATTTTCAGTGCTGGGCAGGGAAAATTATGGCGCCTCCGTCGAACCTCACAAGAATAGGACTTTCCGGTTTGGCTGTCATGGGCCAGAATTTGGCCCTTAACATTGCTGAAAAAGGTTTCCCTATTTCCGTATATAACAGAACTCCCTCCAAAGTCGATGAAACCGTTGAACGAGCCAAACAGGAAGGCAATCTTCCTCTGTTCGGCTTCCATGACCCTGAATCTTTTGTTAACTCAATCCAAAAGCCTCGAGTTATAATCATGCTTGTAAAGGCTGGGGCGCCTGTTGACGAGACGATAAAGACCCTCTCTGCTTACTTGGAGAAAGGAGACTGCATCGTTGACGGTGGTAATGAGTGGTATGAAAACACCGAGAGGAGGGAGAAAGCCATGACTGAATTGGGTCTTCTATACCTTGGAATGGGAGTTTCAGGTGGTGAGGAGGGGGCTCGAAATGGGCCGTCTTTGATGCCTGGAGGATCCAAGGATGCTTACAAACACATAGAAGACATTCTTCATAAGGTGGCAGCTCAAGTTCCGGACAGTGGGCCCTGTGTAACTTACATTGGCAAGGGAGGGTCTGGCAACTTTGTTAAGATGGTTCACAATGGGATTGAATATGGTGATATGCAGCTGATAGCTGAGGCTTATGATGTACTCAAATCAGTTGGAAAGCTGTCGAACGACGAGCTGCAAAGTGTTTTCTCGGAATGGAACAAGGGAGAGCTTCTCAGCTTCTTGATTGAGATCACTGCAGATATTTTCGGCATTAAGGACGATAAGGGGGATGGTTATTTGGTTGACAAGGTTTTGGACAAGACAGGAATGAAGGGTACCGGTAAATGGACCGTACAACAAGCTGCTGAACTATCTGTTGCAGCTCCCACAATTGCAGCTTCTTTGGATTCAAGATTTCTCAGCGGGCTAAAGGAGGAACGCGTTGAAGCTGCTAAAGTATTTAAATCCGGTGGTTTTGGTGATGTCTTGACTGAACAGGAGGTGGACAAGGCAAAATTGATTGACGATGTGAGGCAAGCTCTCTACGCGTCCAAGATTTGTAGTTATGCACAGGGGATGAATCTGATCCGTGCAAAGAGTATTGAAAAGGGATGGGGCATAAAGCTTGGGGACTTGGCAAAGATTTGGAAGGGAGGTTGCATCATCCGCGCCATTTTCCTCGATAGAATTAAGAAGGCATATGATAGGAATGCTGACCTTGCAAACCTTCTTGTGGACCCAGAGTTTGCGAAGGAAATTATTGAGAGGCAGTCTGCCTGGAGAAAAGTCGTGTGTCTTGCTATCAACTCGGGCATTAGCACCCCGGGCATGTCCTCTAGTCTTGCTTATTTCGATACTTACAGAAGGGAAAGGTTGCCGGCTAACTTGGTCCAAGCTCAGCGAGATTATTTTGGTGCCCACACATACGAAAGAACCGACCATGAAGGATCTTTCCACACCGAATGGTTCAAGATTGCTAAGCAGTTGAATAACTAAGTCCCTTTGTTGGTTGGCATTCTGCTGACACCGAATCTTTGTTTCTCGCAATAATTTCTGCTGACTTGATGCGGGCAGATAATCTATCACAAATAAAATATTCGGATTTTCATCAATTATTAGGAGTTTTGTATATTCCCATGTGCTAGTTGTGGTTGTGCTTTGGCAGATTTGTTTCTTATATCTTGTCATTTGCCTTTTGGTTCATTATATATTGATTCGGTTCATAGCCCCATTTTGTTTGGGGCGTTGCACTGTGAAACATAACGTTTGCGGATCAAATTTACGTAAAGTTATGGGGTGTTTTTTGTAACGAAATTCAGAAAAAGTTTGAACTCGAGTTATAATTTTATTCAAGTTCATGTTCTTTTGTAAAATTTGAGTTTGAATTCGAGTTTGGAGCTAAACTCAAGTTAGTTTTTCTTTCAACTCGATTCATAAACTCGAACTCAAGTTAATGAACAATATTTTTTCTATTTTTAAAAATGTCATAATTTTTTCGTTTTAATTCTGATTGAGATGATTTTTTTTTATGCATTCACAATGAAAAGACGAATAAAACTTTACCTATATATCCTATTAAAATTTTTCATCATCATTGAGTTTTTATTAAAATACTATATAAATACAAATTTAAGTTTTGATCAACTCAAATACAAATTCAAAAAGATTTTCAATTCAAATCATAATTTAAATGTGCACATCCAAACACAAACTCAAATTACAACTTCAATTCAAGTTATAACTCAAACTCAATTTAAAATCATCACTAAGTCCTCAACTCAAAAATGCAAAAGAAAAACCCTTTATCAATCAATGTGTCTTACTACAACTCTCACTAGAGTTGATATCTCACTTCTTGATCATATTAGAGAAAGCCTGAACAGACTATAAAATACTCAACACGTTTTCCTTCTCTTCTTATCTTGGTTTGACTTTTAACTACAATGAACCTCTGCCGTTGACAATACTTGCTGTTTCTTTTCTTTTTTTTTTTTGTTTTTTTGTTTTCTCCGAGTGCCGTCCAAAATTCCTTCAGTTGTCATCATATAGGCGTGAGAAATGGAACAATCTTTTGGAGAATCTTAACCTGCCATGCTGTACTGCACTTTAGAGGTTCCAATATAAGACAAGCCTAAAATCTGGCACATTCTTGTGTACTTTCATAGCATATCCTTAGATACACAGAACATAGCTGAATCTTCCTAATAATATTATATTCTAATTGAGATGAATTTCTAAAGCTCCTTTTCTGCATTTTCTGCATTTTCTATGATTTCTCTTTCTGTCTTGTCTTATACAAACGCAGGATAATATATTTTGTTTATGCCTCCCTTTGCGATGGAATACTATTATTCCTTAATCATATGATTTTGTGCTAAATGTGCTATGAGATTCTTAAGAGCTTGAGGTACAACCAATACATGGTATTTGCCTCGCTGTTGACATTCCAAACCTTAATTGAAGATCAGGTTATACATGTCAATAATGTCCGTCACCACAAAATGCCTAATTCCTTATAGTTGGCAATTTGTCTTTCTATGTTGATCTTTCTTCTTTCCAGCACAACAGACACCCTGTTAGTTCATAGCTTATTTTACAGACATCAAACTTGGGTGATTATAATTTGGAAACTTTTTAATGAAAATTATTTATCATCCTTATAACATCATTGTTTTTTTTCCCCCTTTTCTTTTACTTATCATGTCTCTGGTGTATAGATGAATTCTTGAGAATTATATTATTCAAATTAAGATGACTGAAGTTGACCCTGGTTATGACCATTACTCCAGAAGAATGGTGGTTAAATCATCTTCTAGGCCTAACTTGTGCTTGCTTTGTTGGCTCATGTACTAATGGACAACGTGGCTTGTTTTAATCATTCAGAAACGTGGGAAGAGTATCAAAAGATTTAATGTTATGCCAAAAGTAATGAGAAAATCATTTCTTTATTCTTCTGGTTCTTGGCATATTTGTCTGCTGGCATGTCCACATGTTCACTCATCTGACATAGATTTAATTGAAGAACTAACTTTTTTTCAAATAATAAGAATAATTTCATTGAAACTTGTGAAGAATGAAGCTTCAACAATGCTTTTGGTGTGAATGAAAGAAAATCCATCCATTCTCAAAGGAGTAAATCTGAGAAGAACATACACAGAATACATTTGTTCTCACTTGCCTCCTTTGAATATATGACTAAGTAATATGGTATTTTTCTCACAATTGAGCAACATAAATTTCATTTTCTTCTGGGACTCTTTTCTCTATTTCTTCTCTCTTTTTTGCTTGTGTTATTGTGAGAAGAATGCTTCTTCTTGTCATGCTTAAGACGAGAAGCATCTTGACGGTCTTTCCCGCGAGAACGCACGTTGTGATGATGAGCAGGGCCAGACGAAGCATCAGAAGCCATTGAATCATCACTGTTAGTGTCGTCTTCATCATTCTCAGCATATCTGTGATATGCGAGACGCTTCTTCTTGTCGTTATCATCGTCGCTACTGCAGTCTGCATCATCCTCCTGCATGGGGGAGGCAATGTACATGGTCCACCCGGATTCACTGCTGCTACATCCTTCTGTACTCATTGAGAGAGAGAGAGAGAGAGAGAGAGAGAGAGAGAGAGAGAGAGAGAGAGAGAGGAGAGAGAGAAGAGAGAGAGAGAGCAGCTCACTATGACACGAATGTGCCTTAAATTGTGAGATGTCTAGTGATGTTTGAGGGCTCAAAACCTCATGCTAAACAGCATGGCTCTCCAATTTAAAGGAGGAAAAAAGAAAAGAAATGGCATAAAAAACAAAAGGGTTGTTGCTCTCTCCATAAAATGAATCATAAAAGTTGTTTTTCACTTTTTGTCATTGCCAAACTTAAATGAAGAACTGGCTTTTGTGCTGAATACAGATGAGCCTAGTACAGTCCAACTGGAGAAAACTAAAACAATCCCATGTTCTTACATATGTTATATAGCAGAGCAAAAAGGGCCTTTTTCACTCTCCACTAATTATTTCCCACATAATTCTGTGTCTTGCCACTGGCACAAATGGCAGCCCATTCCTTAAAACTGTAACAATATACAAGACCATCTTTAAAAATACAAAAATAATAGAAAATATGCCAATATGAAAAACTTAAAAAAGTATATAGGTCAATTTTTAGTTATAGAAATTAATAGGGCATAACTTGTCAAATTATGGTTCATAACCAGATAAGTTATGGATAAACTTGTCAAGTTATAGTTCATAACCAGACAAGTTATGGACAAAAACCGTTAATAACTTGTCAAGTTATGATTTATAACCAAACAAATTATGGACATAAATAATAATTTGGCCTATTTATTAACTTATGTAAACTATTGGCTTATTAATTTTAATTCATCTCAAGTCTTGACATATTTTTCTCTTTCTCCTTTAAAAATATGTGTAGAATATGTCTTTCTTATCTCATATTCATCTTTCATATCTCTAATGACTAATCCAGTATTTTCTTAGCTTTCGTAGACATAAATTTGCAGAGAAATTGATGTCATTTCTTTGCTTTCTCAAGTCTGTGTATTAAAAAATCTGGCCAATGTCATTTTGTTGTTGGAGGAATGGAGGTAAAAGTCATTAGAAAGAGAACATCATTTGGTTACAATCAAAGTCAAGAGAAATAAAAAAAATAAAGATTTTTATCACTAGTGTCCCCTGAATTATAGAGTCATTCTCAGTTTATCTCTTAAAATTTATAAATTCTCACTTTGTCTCCTGAACTTTGAATTGTTTTCACTTAACCCCTTCTGTTGTAATTTCTGTTAAAAATAGATAAAAAAAATAAAGTCACGTGGTCTTTCTGTTAAAAAAAATAGATAAAAATCACATGACCGCACTTAATCTCTTCTATTTTGGTTTGACATTAGTAGAAATTTTAATAACATGAGTTAAATGAGAACAATTTAAAATTTATGGAGTAAAGTGAGAATTTAACGTTTAAAAGATAAACTGAAAATAATCTTAAAGTTTAGAGACATTGATCAGAATAATCCTAAAAAAAAGTAACTTTTTTATTATGATTGGGTACCTAAAATTAGTCAGGTATACCATTTTCAGAAGAATATACACTAAGGATTAAGATAAATAGAAAATATGATGGGTAAGTATTAAAAAAAAAAAAAAACTCTAAGCTGTAAAGCAGGAGTCAATTTTGTAAAGCATTCAACAGACTCGTTGTGCTTCTTTTTTCTGCTAATAATCATTTCGGAGGTTGCAACTTGTACATCATTTCCAATGTCTCGTCCCACAAAACTTTTATAAATTGAACACGCAGATTTTCAGTTTTATATTAATTCAGGCCAAAACGTGCATGGAATAGATTGATTTCATCAGCAAAACTCTTTTTTTTTTTTTTTTTTTTTTTTTTTTTTTTTTTTTTTTTTTTTTTTTTCCCTTCTAAATTGTGCAAGTCTGCAAGATAATATATAAGGTCCATAACATTCCTTCTTATTTTTAATTTTTTTTTCCTTTTTCTCTCTTCACAAATGTAAATGGAGTAATGGACAATAATTCTGAGACCATGAGAAGGTTGCTAATCTTCAATTTTTTTCCCTAAAAAATAATCAAAGAAAGTGAAATGGAGGAAATAACCTCAATTGCCCACCACATTAGAGTTGTTCCCCACTCAAATCTCCCTTCTCTGACTACCATTATTTCCTTATTTTGTTGCAATATTCTACCAAAACCTTTTGTTTTGTTTTGTTTTGTTTTTATTTTATTTAATCACATAATCTTGACTTTGCTATCCCAACCGGATCTATGTGAAAATTGCATCTGACACGTTATTAGTGATGTTTATTATAATCTTTAGGTTGGAAATGAGCTGTATGAGAATTACTGATTTGATTGTGCGTTAATTACTACAATTATGGAACACACTTATATTACTTTTCATATGTATTTTTCTCCTTTCTTCTTTTAAAAGTGAAAAATCCTTTTATTTATTTAGTTGCAAGTAAAAGAAACACATAATGTATGCCACTTGTCTCTATTTTTTAGTAGGTAACTTTTAAATTTCAAATGAAATTTTCTTTTGAAAAAGCTTTTCTAACTGTGCGACCCACAATTTGGGGCACTGGTGGAGCATGTAAGATGGTAGTTTGATTAGGTAGTTTATTGGTTTGAGGTGAGGACTTATTATGCATACAATGAATCCACATGTACAATAGCCTTCAAATATTAGTCATTGATCAATAGAAACCAAATCCCAACCATCCATTTAAAATCTTCTTTCATCTCACGGAAAAAAAAAATGAAAAAAGCCCTAAATTAAATGCCGTTTAGTTCGCTGATTTAAGTTGAGATGTGACTTTATGAGAGAGCTTTTTACTGTAACAAAAAAGTTAAATGTAACTGTTTCTGAGAGCTTTTTACTGTAACAAAACTCAAATTCTAAACTCGAATCGATAAAATGAACGGGGCTTAAGTTACCGGCCGCTCCTCCCATGATCACTCCCACTCGCTTGACGCAACCATTGCCGATGGCAACCCAACCCCCGCGACAACCAGGCCCCGCCACTCACAAACTGAGTTGGATGCTGCAAGTTGATGAGAATACATTTTGGGTCAAAGTTTGAAGGCCGACTTAATTATGACTTGAGTTGTATATGTGAGAGAAAAATACTGTAACAAAAAATTAAATTTAAATTTTTATAAAAAAATATTATAACAATATGACTTAAATCATGAAATGAACATTAGTATTTTCAATATACTTCCGATTTTTTGCACTCTAATGCCTCTTCCCGGAGTTCAAATTGAGTGGGGGAACTTTGGAATCGGTGTCACTAAGGAGTGGCGGTTGGATGTTCTTAATTGTACCGTTGGATGTTTAGAACCCTTTTGCCATGTTGCAAGCTGTAGCGTTAGCTATCTTAAAGAATTTGTCGTAAGGTTGTAATTGAATGAGACTGTTTCAGGTCTCGTTCACTTCGTAGATTTGAGTTTTCAATTCGAATTGAGATGTGACATTTTCTGAGAATTTTTCACTGTAGCAGAAAAAGTTAGATGTGACATTTTCTGAGAGTTTTTTATTATAGAAACCTAAAACTGAAAACTCAAATCGGTGAAATGAACAAGGCCTCAATATCATTAAAGACCTCAGAAAAAGTTTCTAGTTGGTTCCAACGCCTTGGCCGACAACTTCCCGCCGTGGAATCTCTCTACGATGTCGTTCGGCTTGTTGTTGTCCGGAATCGGCTCATTCTCGACTGCTCCGCCACGCAGGGAATCCTCAGCGGCGCCGAATGGAACCTTCTTCTTGCTGCGAATGCAGCTTCCACCTTTTCCAATCGGGGAAAGAAAAATCGCAATTCCTCAAATGAAAAAAAAAAATCAAAAATAGAATTCACGTTTTAATCTTATACCAAAGCTTAAAAGAATAGTATTGAAACAGCAACGTCTTTTCAAATCTAAATTCTAATCTAACAGACTCCTAAAAACGTACTCCATTGGTGTCCGATTAAACAAGAAACACACAATGTATGGAAGGAAAAAAAAAAAAAAAATATATATATATATATATATATATATATATATGTATGTATGACATTCGTTTGTGTAAAATGACATTTGTTTGTATAAAATACAACTTATTTGTCAAAGCACAAAGGTTGGATTCCGTTATTGCATATGTTCACCCTTTTGTTTTTGTTTTTTTATTTTTTGTTTTTTGTTTTTTATTTTTTGTTTTTTGTTTTTTGTTTTTTGTTTTTTTTTTTGGCAACAATCATCTATTGGAAAAAGGGGTTTTTTTGATACTTTATTTATGTTTTCAAAGTATCGTTTTTTTTTTTTTCCTTTTAATTTATGTATTACAAAATCAGGTAAGTCACAAACTTACTTGATTTTAAAAAGTAGGTAAATTAATTGAAGATCAAATAAAAGAAAACTAGAAAAGGGATTATTATAGAATTAGTCCCTGTATTTAAAAAAAAAAATCACCTTTTATTCTTGAAAACTTTCATCAAACCATTTAGATTTAACATTTTTATTTCTACTTCACCCTTCTAACTCATGGAACACGGAAAAAAAAATTGAGAAAAATACTCAAAACCCATAACTGTTTTTTACAAGATTAGATTCCATTCAATAACTTTACGCTTTTAAATGTTTATAATCCCAACTAGACAAAAAAATAATCCGAAACAAAACATCAAGCTAGTTATTTTATCAGGAGTCTCTATAGTAAGACCCCTTAAAAAAACTCACCGGTGAAACATTTTATTTTACCGTTGAATTAAGTTTTCAACAATCAGATTTATGCAAGTCCTATTAAAAATTTACAACGCGCCGCACAGAACTACTCTTTCTGTAGATCTGACCGTTGAAAAAGTAATCAAACGGTCAAAACAAGGTGTTCCACCAGTGGATTTTTTTTAAGGATCTCACCATAGAGAAAGCCTATTCTATCTTCTTAAAATGAACGTCAAGCGAGTTATTTTATTGGGAACTCTACAATAAGACCCCTTAAAAAAATCACCTGTAAAACACCATATTTTGTTGTTAAATTAAGTTTTCAACGGTCACATCTGCACAATTTATCATAATTAACAAACTCATTCTCAGTGTAGAAAGTTATTAAAGGGGGACCCTAGAATACTATCATAAGTTATCCAAAAAAAAAAGAGGTTAAAAATCAAAATGCTATATTGTCATTGCCGTCCAAAACTTTGGGCATTTGTTATTGGATTGACTAATGATGGATCTCTAGCCCAAGTTAAGTCCAAGCTTCAAATCCGGTTTCAAATTAAGCCCATTTGCTGCGAGCTAAAATTCCCTTTCTTGTTTCCTCGGTTAGTTTTACAAACCAATTTCATCTTCGTTCTTCCTAGCATTTGAAAAATAGTAAAAATGAAAAAAAGAAAAAAAATGATAAATATGTTACATTTTCCAAATGCAGTCCAATTTGTAAGATGTCGACATAGCTGAGTTGGTCAACTACGCCTCTTTTTCAGGCACTGATCCGAAAGAAAGGGGCATGGGCCAGGGAAAACCATTCTTTAGAATAGAGATATTGAAAACTAATTTAAAATTATTTAAAATAAATAACATTTTACCGTATAAATAGTTTTATTTATAATTGATACAAAATAATTTATGTGATAAAAAAATCTTTATTTAAGTGGAAAAAAATCTTTTCACCAATCGTAAAAAGAAAATTTACGTGAAAAAAAATATTTTTACTAGTCGTAAATAAACCATTTTTCTAATAAAATGTTATTTATTTCAAATAATTTTAAAATATGCTATTTACTTAATTTAATTTTATAAATTTACTACTTACTACATTCTTCCTCTTAGAACACATTCGTGCTTTAACCTTCTAGAATACTTTTTGACGCATTATTTTCGACGTTTAATGCCCAACTTCTTCCCTGTCTAGTTGAATTTGATCTGCCACTAAATGGTTCGTGGGATATCCTTATATATTTATATTATGAGTTTTACCTAACCAAAAAGAATTTGTCCAACCAAAAAGAGTCACCACTTCTGTCAAGAAAAATAACTAGAGATTTCACTCCCTTTTAAGTACTTGAATCATTGTGGGATAAGGTGAAATTGGTTCACTGAACACTTGGTATTGAGTTCTTGTACTTGAAGATGATGACGACAAAACCACTGATCTAGGTCTCTAGCTAGAACTCATGTAGAGCCGCAAGGGAAAAATTATAACGAAAACCATAATATATATATATATATATATATTAAAATCATTTGGAGCCCCCTAAAGTCTGCACTTTGTGTAAGAATAATCACTCTAAAAAGTGCTAGTATAGCCCTTCTACTAGTAGAGTGTAAATAACAATGGTCCTTAAACTATTATGTGACATGATTGATTAATTAAAGGGTGGTTTTATTTACACTTCTTTTTTTTTTTATTCTGCACACCTACCTTCTAACAATACGCATCTCATTTAAAATTAATTTTAAAAAGATTAAATTTACTTTTACACATTCCCATTATTGCAAGACTACCCTAACATTTCCACAAGATTATTAATTCTTGAACACTTTATTTTGATTTTTCACACCCACCATTTTATTTTAATTTGTTATTTTCAATATTATCATTTCTTTATTTCCCTAATTTTTTTGAAGTTGCAGACATGAAGTCTTTTCTCGTACATAAAGTTTTAAAGTTAGTTAATTTATTAGACTAGTTAGTCTGTTAAACTTACTCAAGAAGTTTGTTACTTTGTTAAATTTACTCAGGAAACTTGTTACTTAGTCTATATATAAAGCTAAGTTTGTGTAACATTATTTTTTTAATGAATGAAAGATTCTTTTCCATTCTCTTATTCTCCTCTGTTTCCGTAATATGGTATCAGAGCAAATCTATATGCTATGGCACCAATTAGCTAACATGTTCACCAAAGTTTTACCTTCAACGTTATTATTCCCTTTGTTATCCAAGATGGCTGTTAAAAACATTCACAGTCCATCTTGAGGGGGAGTTAGGGCCCGTTTAGTTCGCTGATTCGAGTTTGAGATGTGACTTTATGTGAGAGCTTTTTACTGTAGTAAAAAAGTTAGATGTGACGGTTTCTGAGAGCTTTTTACCGTAATAAAACTCGAATTCTAAACTCAAATCGGTGAAATGAACGGGATACAGTTAATTTGTTAGACTAATTAGTCTGCTAAACTTACTCAGCAAATTTGTTACTTTGTTAAACTTACTCAACAAGCTTATTACTTAGTCTATATATAAAGCTAAGTTTGTATAACATTATTTTTCTGATGAATGAAAGATTCATTTCCATTCTCTTCTTCTCCTCTGTTTCCGAAACTTTACTATTACATCTTTTTTAGAAAAAGAAAACACAAAAATATAAGCATAACAAAAACATAATTGTCATCAATTGATATTGATCAAAAAGATAAAATAGGAAAATAAAAGCGAATTCTAAAGAGTATATAAAAAAAGAGAGAATGAAACATTAAAAGAAAATCCAACATTATAAAAAACAAAAGACCAAAATGAAATGATCATCCATTAAAAAAACATTATGATAATTAAAAAGACATAAAATTTAAGAGATAATATGTGGGTTGTGTTGAAAGAAAAAAATATTTAAGTAGTTCTCTTTTATAATAAAATTTAATCAAGTCATTAAGTCATTTTTATTGTCTTTTTTCTCATTTTATGTGAGGGGTCTTTTTATCATAAGGAATTTTAATTTAAAAGAGGATATGGAGAGTAAAAATAGGTGTGTGAGCAACATTGCCCTTCACACTAATGAGTTATATTTTGCCACTAGTTAACAATAAATTAGCAGCAAATATACTCCATAGTATTAAAAACAGTGTTAAAATAGATATTTTAGGATTTTTTTAGCTCCATTGTCCCCAATCTTTTTTCATATCTTAATTGTAAACTCTCATAAAAATAGAAATAAAAAAGCTTCAAAGTACAATGGACCCATTATGACCTTGGGGCAACTAATGGTCCATGGCACCATGTTTCTTTTTTTTTTTTTGGAAAGGAAATATCATCTATAACAATACTATAATACAAATACTACAAAAGAATGTGAATGATCTTGTATTTACCATACATAATCTTTAACTGAGACCACTCCCACCAATGTTTCAGAGTTGAAGGTTTATTTATTTATTTAAGAAGAAAGAGTTGAAGTTGAAACTATAATGAGATTTTTAGTTCATGGGTTCACAACCATGATTTATGATTTTAATTTTTAAAATTTAAATTTTTTATGAGAAAAAAATACTGTAAAAAATCAAAATCATGATTCAAAATCAAGAAGGAACCCTTCAAACAAACATTCCATAACACTTGGAATATCCTTAGGATATTGTAAAATATCCGAGAGGGTTTTGAAAATAAGCGTTCCCAAATGCGCACCCATTACTCACAGTGCCCGGAAGAGAAGATGCCTTTTATGTAAAGTTATTCAAATGTACAATCATATATATCCCACATTTGCATTTTCGAGCCGCCGCCTAGTACCAATGAACATGCACTGTATTCAATTACAAAAAACTGCTTAGTGCACAAAAGATAAGCGCTTTTGATTAGGACTGAAAGCTAATTAGAAACAGCCGGTGGCTAATATGAAGCTGCCGTTTGGTAATTTCCTAGAAAAAGTGGTGTTAGTATATATATATATATATAGGTCGAATCAATGGCAAACAGATGAGTATTCACATGTCCCCAAAGATGCCCTATGTTGTCCAATGAAATTAAGTTTGATTTACCAAAGTTTTAAAATTGAAATGATGTTTGATTATACAGTACACTCCTTAATTTTCATCCATTTGCTGTCCATGTACATCAATATGAGATACGCCTAAGTGGAATAAGAATAATAAGCTTAATTAATATATTCTATAAGGTTTTTTTTGCTTGTAAAGCAAGATAAGATATGTTGTCACGCCTAGGTTTAAAATATGAGAGGCATCTTTGCTAATTATTCTATTGCTTAAACCAGTTATTACCAAATATAGTAGAGTATATATAATTTTGAATGGTTATGGATATGAGATGAGAATATCTATATCTTGTAATTATATGGGAAGATCATGTGCAAAACGCCAAATGATTTGTCAAATATATATGACATACTAATGCCCAAATATATTAATGTCATTTTCACCAAATATAATTTGTCAATATGACAATATACCACTGTGTCAGGTCGCCACATTTTTACAAAGACGCCTATAAGAAATTGTATGTAGGACTTTCTTCTCTATCTTAATTCTTAAACATAAAATGACAGAACAAATACCCTATGTAGAAATTCTATATTGCAATGTGACAATTTTTCGCCGTGACATTCAATCTAATTTTAATTTATTTATATGGATGAGAATTCAAATATAGAAATTTGATGTAGAGCGAAAAAAATCAAATTTTATTAATTATCATAAATATTATTTTTATTAACTATCTAATTTATTATACTTGTCAGATCAATATCACACGATTAAAATAATAATAGTCACTTATAGGTAAATATATTAGCCAACCATAAGTGTTATTGTTATGTCATGACAACATTGTAACGTCAGATATATATGAGTTGTTTGGTTTCTCACTTTCGCAAAATACTAACCCAAACATTTATTGTGTCCAACTCACAATTCAATCCATTAAGTCTGGGTAACACGTCATGGGTGATTTGTTGTCATATTTAAGATATATATACCTAAAAAAGGCTCATCTTAATTTAAAAATAACCCATGAAAATTTTTTTTAAAAAAAGAAAGACAAAGTTAAATAAGGTAATTAACAGTTGTGCTCTCACTGCGTCGCCGATTATACATATTTCCTAAGAATGGTAAAAACTCTGATCAGTTCGGTATAAACAGAAGCCAGAGATTAATAGATACACATATATATATATATATATATGTGTGTGTGTGTGTTTGTGTGTATACATATGTATATACATATATATACACACACAATCTGTGTATATGTGTTCGGAGCATGTGGAAATATGAGAGAGAGAGAGAGAGAGAGAGAGAGAGAGAGAGAGAGAGAGAGAGGGCGATTGTTTTCAGCCAGTAACTCAGAACAATTCTACTCATAAATTTACACTAAAATATTCCCGCAGAGAGTACAAAAAGAGAAGAATAAGAATAATAAGCAAAAAAAAGAAAACGTTAAGAGAGAGAGAAACCTAAGTAAGTACTACCAAATCTTTCACTCTCTAACAGGAGCCAAAACTTTGCCGCTACGGCGTCTTGTCAAACATCTGGCTGATCTCGATCGTGATCACCATGATCATGATCGTTATCATCAGAAATCGCAGAACAAATAACAACATTCGAAGTAGTATTAGTACTACTGGCGCAGGTTATGACGACTTCCACAGGCGTGGCCAAGTACGTGGGGTTGTCGTCTCCGGCCATGATGACCACTATCCTGGGCTCGTCTGCATGAAGATCGACGGCGTTGATCCGCTTTTGGGACTTCTGATCATGATCATCTTCGTGATCAGGATCACGTCCACCGTAAGGGCGTTTATGGTAGGAGCAGATGAGCAGGACCAAGGCCAAGGAGATGAGCAAGAACATCGCGGCTAGGCTTCCGAAGAGGTACGGAATGGGAGATTTCCATAGATGCTTATTGGCTGCGGCACTGTTTCTAATAGCCGGTGATGGTGATGACGTGGCGCTCAGTGTTGCCGTCAATTCTCTCATTCTGATGATCAGAAGAAATTATATGACTTGCTGTATGATTTTTGTACTAATTCTAATTTTATTTTATTTTTTTCTGAAGTACTAATTTTTGATAATGAGATATTCGGATGAAACGGAAGGGTTTGGTTGAGCGGTGATTTTATAGGGGGGAAGTAATGCGCCGTCTGATTTGGACAATCTTTGTGAAATGACTATAATGCCCTTGATGTGTTCAAGAGGAATATTCTTCTTTGTTGCTTTCTGGGATGCCCCTATGTCAAAACTCAAAAGTAGTCACTTGGGTAGAATTGTTTTGGAAAGTGCTCTTCTGTAGCATATGATGATCACGAAGTCACTATTTGGATAATAATTCAGTGCCAAAATTTTCTCGATGATTTTCTTTCAACATAATATATTTTTCTTTTTCTTTTAGTTTTTGTGAGTTTCTCTACCTTATCGATAGCATCAATTTCTGATCATTAGATCAAGTTAAAATTAAATCAGATTAAAAAATATATAAAACAGATAATTTATTATACAAATTTAACAATTAAAAAATAAAAAAAAAACTATCAATAATTTATTTTTTTTAATTCTATTAAAAAAACTCCCTTACTTTTTCCGCCCATAATGTGTACATATGACCAAGTACTTTCTGTTGCCTCTTTAAAAAGAAGGAAATCCTTACGGTAATTACTCTTTTAGGCTTATCCAAAACATATTTATTTGTCTATTTTATGGTCTCTCATCCTCTAGAAAGATCAGAAATGAGTCGTCGAATTTACCCAATTAGCTAGGGTAGTTCCAATCACACCATTATACTCTCCAAAGAAGGGATATTAATTCTCTTGTATTAGGCATTTTAGTTGTATGTATTACATCTGAAAACACCTGTGTACCATTATTATTGTTACCCTTAACGTCCACAAGAAAAGTGTAATATTGGTCAACGATTTGCCGTCACAGTTTAGACGGCCTTCCTCTCCTTTTTTTTTTTTTTTTTTTTTTTTTTTTTTTTTTTTTTAAAAAAGGAGACAATTTTGTGGTTTAATATGCACATCACGTGGCCCCAATTAGACTTAAAGTTTCTCCTTAAAGTGCTTTCTTGCCATCAAAGCTTTCCATTGATAATGTCACGACTCAAGCTATACTTTAACCCGATGATCTTGTCGGTTTTTTTTTTTTTCCCTTTTTCATTTTTTTTTTATCAAATACCTTGTATTTAATGGTCATTTACGGTTATATAGAATCTGTATCGATATAATTATTGAATAAAATTTCTCTACATGTTTTTTTTTTTATTTCTTAATAATAATCTCAGCCCTTAAATTATTATATTTTCACGATTTTTTTTTAAAATTTACTATATATGGAAGTAAATGTTAGATGTTGATGTCAGTATATATATATATATATATATGTCAAGAAACGTAATTATTAAAAGTTCGTTTTAATTCTTTCATATATTGATCTTTATTTTAATTAATAATTCAAATTGGTTTTTATCTTTTTCGTTTTGGAGGACCTAACCAATTTAAGTTTATATAGGCCCCGACTGGCCGACTCTACTGGTGGATATAATTGATTCCAACTTTTTCGTACTGAAATTTGCGAATTGGGATGTTCACGTGAATATTCTACAAGTGAGGAATACTAAATACGCAAATTTATGTGAATATTTGAATTGCTTCGGATATATCTATCAAATCTTGAATATTTTTCGAGTCGTCAGATAGACGATAATTATTGCTAGTTGCGCTATAACTTTCTATCTGTTTCTTTTTCTAATTAGTCCTATTTTCATTTAAAAAAGTGAGTAAATTTTGGATCTTGTGGACCGTTTAATTTTTTTTTTCCTCCTTGTATAAATTATTGGCCCGTTTAACTTTGGTTAGTGATAAACAGTACAGATTTTCTTTGAGATACAAATTATTAGCGGTTCACGACTACAAGTATCACTTGTTCCAAAAAGAAAAAAAAAAGAAAAAAAAAGAGACTGCATAAAAAATTAATGTTTTTTTACATGCTCTAAAAGGCAATGTATAACATTGAGAACGAACCAAGACATTTCGTGTGTATATATATATATATATATGTGAGTGTGGTTTTAATAGTTAATATAATATTATCTATTAATGAGTATCATTATTTTAGTTTGTAATAATTTAACGGTGTAACTAATTGAATAATTAACTAAAAAATTAATGATAATTAATATATATAGACGAGTTTTTAATAGTCACCTAATTTTATAGTGGTTACCCGTTAAATATAGAAATTTAATCTGAAGGTGTATATTAATCTATATATTTCTATATTTGTGTAATTAATTGGATAATTAACTAAAAAATTAATGATAATTAATATATATGGATGAGTTTTCAACGGTTACGTAATTCTATAATAGTTACCAATTAAATATAAACATTTAATGACATGACGTGATATGAATCTAATCTCATTAATTTTTTTATTAACAACCTAATTTATTAAAATCGCTTTTTTCTACCAAAAAATAGTCTTTTGAAAAAAAAAAAGGTAAAGAAAAAGAAGTATTAGGATGATGCCAGCAGCATGCATTGCATGATGGGACAAAATCAAAAGTACGGATAAGATTTGTATGTTTTTCTGCCAATAGGGTACAATCCATCCTGCTGACCCTGACACTTATTTCAGCCTATCTGCCATAAATCATAATCGCTTATCGCTTATATTTATAAAACACCGTATTGTCTATTTCTTTAACCAACCACCTTGTACAATTTTTTTATTTGTTTTTGTTAGTTAACCAGCTCGTCTAATTAATAAGATAAACATTAGCTTCTGGATCTGAAAGGTTTCGACAAGTGAGAAATAAATTTCATGATTTTTATAACGAGATACACAGTGTTAGAGGGAAAATTTGTATTTCATCTCTCACCTTACACATATATATCCATTTATCCTCAAAGAATGAACTCAAGCTTGAGTAAGAGACATCCTTAAAGTCCAAGAAGACCAAAATTATTTGAGTCTGGAACCAAAGGTAAGAATGAAATCAAGCTTAAAGAAGACAACAAACAATAAGAAAAGTCAACTGAATTAAAAAAGAGAAACTTCCTATTCTGTCAGTCAACTCCATCTTGAGAAAAATGCAATTTAAGAGTGTTAAATTCTCTCCTATAAATAGGATAGTGATACCACATATTAGACTCCGCAATTCACCTCATATTCTCTCTTTAAATTCTCTCACTAAATCTCCTTCTCCTGTCTCAATATGAACCACAATTCGTATGGCAACTTCTTTTTTTTTTTTTCTTTTTTTAAATTTACTTTTCTACTCTTTTTCATTCTCATTTTAACTTACGGTTGACTTGAGGCTAAACAATCCGTCATCTCGATCGACACTTAAAAATGGCCATTGACTTTCTAAACAAATTTAATTATAGAATTGAGACTCTACACGTACCAGTGAAAAGTTGTTTATTTATAACCTGAAATATCACCCATTCTACGAAATCATGTACGTGGACAGATTTGCTAAATTATAGCTCCCTTACACTATGGATAAGAACATCAATATTTATGAAAGTACTGGTATTTAGAATTTAGTTAAGAATATTAATTTCGAGGAATATATTATACATATATAAAACGGAAAATATTTCATTTTTTTGTTAAGAAATTATGGTCATTTTTAACATAAATTAAGTCTTCAATTTAAAATACCTTAAAAAACATATATGGAGTAAAATATATGGAATCTACTTTCTATCCTTGCTCCCTGCTATGAAAATGACGTTGAACTGCTTCCTATATGGACTAATTAACCTCTACAACATATATATATATATATATATATATATATATAAACCGTGATTGACTAAAACTTGAATTTTTTCTTTCTTATTATTTTTCCTTTGCCTTAATTAGTGACTCTTCCACTTATAATAGATAAATCTTGTTCACAAAGCTTTTCACCCTCCCAATAACAACATGAATCCCATATAGTGCCAAATTACTGTTTTATTTTACTAACCCGTGGACGAATAATTTTAGGAGCAGAGAAGAATATTTGCATACCCATTGTTTTCCAGTACAACCTTTTACAAGCATTCTAATACTTATTACATTAATTATATGAAATATTCTCTGTTACGTTTCCGAGCAGCCGCGTCTATATGCATCGTCCATATTTGTCAAAAAGGGGATCTCATAATTATTATGGACCAATTTAAAGGGTTTCACATTTGAATTTAAATGCCAAAGAAAACAAAAAAAGGAAAAAGGAAATATTTGCTACCAAAAAATATTGACGTTTAAGTCAAAAGAGATTTTTGGATAAGAATGCTACGCAAGTTTTGCAGCTTCCGGTTGCTGCGGCACTTTTAAAGTCAAGCCCATTGGAAACAGGTTCATATAATTAGAACCCCTTTTGTGGAAAACAACGCACTTGCCAACAACCAGAAAACTGTTGCTTGATCAATAAACTTATCAGAAAACTGTTTCATGATCTTGAGTGAAATTTTGAAATGAACATGGGAATTGATCATCACCGAATTCCCCAACTTTTTCAAGGGAAACCTTCAATTTTCCAAGTAGTCTTTTGCAATTGGAACGATATAGAGAAGACTAGTGCAGTCAGTACACAAGGAGTTGTGTGCACAAATCGAGAAATGATCCAAAAAAAATCTTTAATATGGAGACTATTAATCCATTGAGGAAAGGAAAATATGCTGGGTATCCCAAATTTGTCAATTAAGCTCTTTTTTTTTTTCTTTCCCATCAAGTGACATAATAAATGAAGTTGTTAGTAATTTTGTTTATAGATAAATTCACTAAATAGGAGATAATGACAATTCACTTTGTCCTATCACTTGGTAAAAAATATATATATATATATAATAAATAACTTGTGATCCCTATCATTATATCCTTTCATCAAAACCTTCAGAAGCATAATGCGTCAAATGAATGTGATATATGATCATATACAATACATATAATTAAGTAATTAATTACCAGCCGCTTAAGTATTAGCTAATTCAGCCATTCTCATGATTTTTTAAAGTATTACTTGCTAATATTGACATGATTGATGGTCTCTGGCTCCAAGATTAATAACAGAATACCAGAGAATTATCAAATTAACTCGGAAATTAAGAAAGAGAGAGAATTACTAGCAAGGAAATCTGTGTAAGAAAACAAGCATATAGAAATGTAGAGCAATATTGCATATAAATATATGTCTCCCACTTTATACAAATATTTATGTATTTGTCTCCTACTAAAGAAGTGAAAATTGAAACGTTCCTTTGTTTTGGACTAATTATTTTCAGCCTATACCAGCATTCTCACTGTCACAACTGCGTGATTACTTCAGCAGAGACTAGATCCATATAAATATTCACATGCGATATATACATACACACATATATATATATATATCATAACAAATATTGGTCCTCCCGCTCTCACCCTCATTTCATGCATCCACACTCATGTTATAAGGCCCTACATTTTGAATTTTGAACACGTTTGGTAACAAGTACATTTTAAGTAGACACATTATTTTATTTCTCATTGTTCTAGGTTAATAAGATTTACCCTTATTCTTCTTTCCATATATATGCACACACACAAATATATATACACACATATTCTGATAACAACTGAGACATTTTTTTTTTCCTTAAAGAGACACGTCTGGTAGTTTCAAGTAAAATACATACAAATGATACGCAGCTTGAGGTCAAATTTTGTACTTCATTTCTCATCATACATGTGTCATTGTGTTCCTCAGAAAATGAGGCTTTATCATAGAATCGACTTATATAATCAGCCGGGAGCTTCTGATAGCTCGCCGGCCCAACAGGTCTTCAGACTAGTCTCCAGCGGATGACAAGCCATTTATCGAGTCCATGAGTTTTCATATCAAGGAATGGCCAAAAAGAACGACTCCGGCACATCAGAATCGAGCCGCAAGCTTCGGACAGCTCATAGGTCACGACCTGACGGACCGACAGCTTGTCTGGCAAGCTACTCGAATTATTTGGGTGGCTTGGCCCCCAAATTACCAGATAAGGATCAAATTATGCACGCGATTATCTCTCTAAATCTTAGAAAATCTCATTTAAACCATGATATCTCTTCTAAAAAAGGGATTATCTCAATCCTAATTCAAATATTCAAACTTCAGGCTTATCTACAAAATTCAAATAGAAGAAATTATCCTATAAAGATTCAGCCACCAAGCCTATAAATAGAGGCCTCATTCACGTTCACAGGGGATCCTCCATGCTTAAACTGAAGCCCTAGCCTCCAAACTGCATTCTGAGTTGCCTACACGCATTCCAAGGCACCTTGGAGCATATTTAACGGAGTTCTAGGCTTTTTTTTCTCTTGTTTTCTCTAATATTCTCTCAAATTCCCCTCTTTTCTCTTCCCGCTTTTCTCTCTACAAGCATTGTAAGTTTTATCAATTATAGTGGAAGTGCGCCGAAGACCCTACAGTGGACTTATTTATTTTTTCCCGTTTTTATTATCTGCTACGCGATACTAACCCTCTGATTAATCCGGATTCGGTCATTAGCCTTATATAAATTTAATTGTAGATATTACCCTCTATAATATATAAGGAGAGGATTAAGAAAAGCCTTGTGAAGTTACAGATGGATATGTAGAATTAGATAGCGTATAAAGTGATTGTGGGAATAATTTAACAGTAATTTTATAACTGACTCCACCATGTATAGAGTTTGAATATTAAATTAAAAGGAAAAGGTAATCTTCGCATAACCACTCTATATTGATATAGTATTAATAGATTGCGGGCGCTGTCCAAGCACCACCGATCATCCAAAAATAATATGGTCAACTTCTACCATTAGATCCAATGACAAACTCGAGAAAAATGTGAAAACAAATACATAAAAAAAGACCCAAATGGAAACAAATAAACAACAATGTCATATGTCTCCCACTAAGGAAAATGACGTGGAAATGCACTTGCCTAGCTTTAGACTAATTAATTAGCCATGAATGTCGCCAAGAAATTTAAGAAACCACCACCTTTTGGTTGCTTCCTGGTTTGTTCATTCCACACCAAAGAGACCATAATATTTTCTGGGTCTCCCACTAACAGTAACAGTTTTCATCAGATGTTTACATGTCCGAGACGCCACGTCTTGGTATAAATCCAATGAACATTGATCTGCTGTCAAACCTAGTTGGCTTATTACGTTTTATTAGTAGATCGCTGTGTGTGTGTGTGTATATATATATATATATATATATATAAGGTGTGGTTTATGGTCTGTTTGGTACATATACTTAAACTCATGATTCTGATTCTGCTATAGTATTTTTTCATCTTACAAAAAATTTGAATTTAAAAATTTTTTCTCTCATAAAATTCCCACCAATAAATCAGAATTACTAAAAATTTAACTCCCTCCATCCTTCCTACTCTACATCCCTCCAGCCAAATAAAGCCTTAATGGTTACACATTATTTACTCATCGATTTGTTATTTTAACCGTAAGATATTGATCCAACTGACAATTAATGAAATTGCATTCTTATCATACCACATCATCAAATTTATATATTTGATGGTAACAACGGATGAAAACCTAACCACATCATCAAATTTCTATATTTGCTCCTTAATTTTAGTCTCTTTGTCACTCTATTCCCCAACTTTTGAAAATTAGTCTGTGCATGAACTGTTTTTTTTCTTGTTCTGATCTTTTTTTTCCTTTTTTCTCTCTTTCTTTGTTTCTGGTTATATCAAATAGATCAAAGGTTGATCTTTGCAAAACCCTTCCTGCCTTAAAAAAACACAGTGGTTCAATATTTTTCTAATATGAAGATGCTTTTTTTTTTTTTTGTAAAAAATATTGGACAGCTTTCAAGACAGTTCTGGTGTGGAGAACAAGGAATCATGTCATTGAATATCCTGCTTTTGAAGGTACGCTTCATAGTAACAATACTTGATCTTTTCAGTGTGTGTCCGCTGGTAGACAAAATTTTACACCATTAATGCAAAGATATACCTATGTGGATTTGTGTGTAGCCTTCTTTAAGGAGTCTTAAGAGAAAAGGACAACCATCACAATGGTATAAAAGCCATCAAGAAGGGTTTCTTAATTTACTGGTATTATGACTGTTAAAGTGAAGAAACAGCAGCAACACCAAGTGTACTTATCTACGTTGCCCTATGTGGATTTGTGTAGTCATTAATGTTTTGGCAAGATTATAGTTGGATGTTACTAATTGTATGGTTAGAGAGCACAATCTTTGTTGATGATAGATAGGTATAAAATAACATGCATTTTGTTTGGGTTCAGGAAGGAGATTGCTCGTGTATACGGTTCTCATTGATCAAACTACACTTTCCTTGTGATGACTCTTCAACAAGTCTATCGAAACGAGGCAATATTCAAAACGGTTCAACAATATGGGATTCCAAGAGGATTCAAGATTGTGAAAGATCTAATGGATTGCTAGTGTTCTTCACGTACGTCTTT
The DNA here is from genome assembly GCF_000414095.1 of Morus notabilis. Taxonomy (NCBI): domain Eukaryota; kingdom Viridiplantae; phylum Streptophyta; class Magnoliopsida; order Rosales; family Moraceae; genus Morus; species Morus notabilis. The sequence continues at coordinate 106,820 of NW_010362624.1, forward strand.
AGCCCTTTTTTCCTGTTTAATTTATCAAGTTGAGGATAATGAATGTTTAGTGATTAGTCTCTTATTTTGGTTGTGTAGTAGTAGCTGTAGTACCATTGTTTAGACAGGATATAAACAGTTGCTTTTACATATTGTATATAGATGGATAATTATTTGTTACTTTGTAAATAAAGTATTTATAAAATTGAGATTTATTGTTTTATGATATTGGAACTTTCATATGAATTTCAGAATTATTATGCTTTTTTATTTAATGAAAACTATTTTCTAATGGCGATGTAGTATATAATTTGACAATGTACTTAACTTCACTCTTAGGGCATGTTTATTTTGCATAAAAGGAAAAGAGAAAGTGAGGAGTGATTTTCTTTCCCATCTAAATGTGTTTACTTACAAAATTAGTAATAAAGATTTAGTGGGCTCCACACAATATAGAGAATGAGAAAAGAGAATGTCAATCCTTACACTCCTTTAATATTGATTCCTTGTCAAAGGGAATGTACGAATTACCATATAATTAATAATTATCAAATTGTGTAAAAGGGCATTTTAGTGATCATATTGATAACATTGTTATTTCTAATTATAGTAAACATAAGAAAGGGCATGAGATTGTTTCCCGTTATACCATATAATAGTCAAGTAAATACTTATTTCTTTATTTTTTTTTTCAATCACATTACGTTTCCCATTATATTTCTTTATGGTTTTAGAAACGCGCCTTTAGTGACAACATAGTCACAACAAAATGTTATGATTAATACTTTTAGTCCCAACATTTTACACTTTTAGTCCCAATTTTGTGAGTACTAAAAGCTTTGTTTTTTTTTTTTTTTTTGTAGTGATACAAGGAATTAATTATAAAGGAACACGATCATCAATCAATGTATATCATAGGTCGACGACCACATAAAAATTTCTTTTTTTCTTGTAAAATTCATTTAAAACAAATATGTGGAGCTGTTTAGACGAGGATTAATTTATCAATTTTCCGTTACGTATCAAAATAAATATAACCAATTACAAATTGATGCTCCCATATTGCTCCAAAAAAAAAAAGTTGATGCTCCTATAATCCCAAATAGATAAAAATAAAATACAAACATCTTCACCAAAATAAATATTTGTACGATTGACACAAGAGGTGAATCAACACTACCCAAACCAAAACCTTCATAACTGAAAATAACTTTCCAAGTGATCGTACCATTAGGAGAATATTGCCCCGATTTACCGGACGCAAAATTAGTACCACACCAAAGATCAACTAGCAATCTTTTTTCCACCGCCATGGCGGTGGCTTCTCCCGGCCTAAGGCTCTTCTTGACAGTTCTATTTCCACCAAGATGCTTACGCCTGGATGGTATCAAAGAAAAGAAAGCTGGTTTGCGATAATTAACTCCTTTCTGAGTTGATCCAAAAGGTTGTAGAAATCTTCATCATGAGAGCCGTGATCGAAGTGGCAAAGCTCGTGGAGCATCTTGTCGAGGATTTGATCGAAGGGGAAGAAATCCACCTGGCTGTTCGGCTGCCGAAGACGGAGCTTCACCTCGAGGCTTTCTCCTCCTTCGTTCACTCCATGAATGGAGGGATCATTAGGGCAAAATTCGGAGAGAAGGTTGACATGCCAATTGTGCTTGCTCATAATGGGTTGGACCAGTTTGGCGACATTTTGAAGAATCTGCTTCGCTTCCTCTTCCCTTATCTTGTTCTTCAAGGTTGTGATCTTCCACACGGGTCTTTGAAAATATTATTATTCATGGCTAATCTGATTAGGGTTTCAAAAAGTTTTTGGTTTTAAGGAAGAAGAGAAGTCGATTTCAGAACTAGAATTAATGCCGAAAATTGTACACTTGGTTTGAGTTGAAGGATGATAGCTGGGCTGGCCTGGTACTTGATGGGCCTCGGGTTCAAAAGCAGTTGAGGAGGTGGGCTGACACTAAGGCCGACGGGGAAGGACTTCCAACTGAAACGACAAGTCGTGTAGAGGGGAGCACTAGCAAAGAGGAAGGAGAAGCATCAAAGCATCTGGGAACTGATGAGAGCCATTCGCGTGAGGTTAGAGTTCGCAAGGTGCCCAGCAAGTTCAACGACTTTGTGAGGGTGTGATTCTGTTGCGAGAAAAGCGGATCTTCCTAACTGAATCTTGCTATTTCTATTTTTTTTTTTTTGTTATTTCCAATTTGTTGTGCTGGAAGAATCCTCGTTGGGAGTGATTCGTATAAATGGGAATTCCCTTTGTTTGGGGAGGATTATGTAAGAAGAAGAACCTTTGGTTAATTTGGAGTTTCGCACTGACTCGAAGAGTGCTCATCAATACAATTTTTACCAATTGCATCACTGGTGCTTTCATTGAGAGGATGAGGAACGAAGAGATTACGGAGTTAATGAAGGCGATGGAGACGAGTTTCAAGCAATACTCCGACGACCAGCTAGGGAAGTTTTCGGCCTTACTGGAGCAACACATGGTGACCACGGAGCAACGTCTCTCCCATCACGGCCAACCGCCGCGGGGAGCCGAGTCACCGACGGCTC
>NW_010362624.1:109476-184884 GCF_000414095.1 Morus notabilis
GCAGCGCAGAGCCACGGACAACTTCCAGGAGGTAGGAGGGGAAGGTCAGGAGGAGTCTTTCGGGGCTGACCTGAATTTCATCCTGAAGACCCTTAGAGTGGACGTTCCCCGATTCGATGGGGCTAACGTAGAGGACTGGATTTATAAGATTGAGAAATTTTTTTCTCTACACCATGTGGCACCAGCCATGCGACTGACGGTGGTTGCTTTCCATTTAGAGGGGGAGCCATCCACCTGGTATCAATGGATGGAGAGGGGAGGAGCCTTACCCAGCTGGGAGGTGTTCATCTACGAGATGAGGAAAAGGTTCGGTGCTTCAATCTATGATGATCCCTTGGGGAGAATCTCCAAGCTTGTTCAGACAGGAACGATTGCGCAATTTCGGGCAGAGTTTGAGCGCCTAATGATGCGGATAACGGGCGTTTCTGATGTCATGTTTATGGACTTTTTTATCTGGGGTTTAATGACCGACATTCGCCGGGATCTATTGATGTCTCGGCCTCTTTCTCTGGTTGAAGCCATGGCCCAGGCTCAACTTTTTGAGGAGCGTAATAATGACCTGATGGGAAGGGCAAAAAGGGACGGACATCGCGCTACAGAAGTGGGTACGAGTCGGGTGGGGGCGTCGGGAGGGACCCCGATGACACGGACGGGAGCGCAGGGCATGGGGAGTACCTCGGGTTTTTCCAGGGGAGGAGGACCACCTCGAGGAGAAACCAAATTTCCCATTAAATGCCTAACTCCAGCGGAGATACAAGAGAAGAGAGAAAAGGGGATTTGTTTCAGCTGTGACGAAAAGTACCATATGAACCACAAGTGTAAGAATCGAGTATTGCTCATGATAGGAGAGGAGGAGGACGACGGCCACGCGGATGAAGACCGGCAATCGCCTGACAGTGCCACGGAGGAGGTTGACATTGAGGTAAGTCTTAACACCCTGTCTAATTCTGTAAATCCTAGAATATTTAGGATCTCGGCCAAACAGGGAACAGAAACTTTAGAAGTTTTAGTGGATACGGGAAGTAACAATAATTTTATCCAAGAGGCTCTAGTTGAGAAATTGGGGTTGTCATGCGAAGGGTCCAAGAAATTTAAGGTATATATGGGCAATGGACAATACTTAGTTTGTGACCGGCTGTGCAAGGGGGTGGCGTTAGACCTACAGGGAAACAGTTTTGTGGTAGATTTATATGTCCTTCCAATTTGGGGCTTGGATGTGGTACTGGGAATGCAGTGGTTGCGGACCTTGGGCCCCTGTATTCATGACCATGACAAACTGACAATGGAATTTCAGTGGAAGGGAAAAACAGTAAGGTTAGCAGGCAGCAGTGATTTGCCCACTCGCCAATTAACATTCACCCAATTCAGTGCTTTAATTCACGGCGGAGCAGTGAGCAGCGTGTACAGGGTGGAAACTGTCACAGAGAGAGAGGGGTCGAATGGGGAGCCGAAAGAGGATGAACTAGTCCGATTGGACGAGTCCTTACCAAGTTTGGGACGTGGGCTCCTCAAGCGGTTTCAAGCCGTTTTTGAAGAGCCAAAACAGCTTCCACCGATACGTAATGTGGACCATAGAATACATTTACAGCCGGGAACGTCTCCGGTGAACGTTAGGCCCTATCGGTACCCCTATTTCCAGAAGGATGTCATGGAGAAGATTGTCAAGGAAATGATGGAGAATGGGTTCATAAGGCATAGCAGCAGCCCTTATTCGTCGCCGGTGTTGTTGGTCAAGAAAAAAGATGGAACATGGAGGTTTTGTGTCGATTATAGGGCCCTCAACGCAGTCACTGTCAGGGATCGTTTCCCAATCCCAACCATAGACGAGCTCCTAGACGAGCTAGGCGGAGCAGTGGTATTTTCCAAATTGGATCTTAGAGCTGGATACCACCAAATCCGGATGGACCGCAGGGACGTGCACAAGACGGCGTTTCGTACACACGACGGGCACTATGAATTCGTCGTGATGCCGTGTGGCCTGTCTAATGCCCCTTCGACTTTTCAGGCAGCCATGAATCAGATCTTCAAGCCATACTTGCGGAAGTTCGTGATTGTGTTCTTCGACGATATACTAGTCTACAGCACAAGCCTGGAGGAGCATGTCCAGCATTTGGAGACCGTGTTACAGTGTCTCTTGTCTCACAGTTTTTTCACCAAGGGAAGTAAATGTCAATTCTTCCAAAGCTCCATTGAGTATCTAGGGCACCTGGTTTCGAAAGAGGGGGTCCAGGCAGATCCGTCCAAGATTGAAGCCATGACAAGTTAGCCACAACCAAAAAATCTGAAACAGCTGCGGGGTTTCCTGGGACTTACCGGTTACTACTGGAGATTTGTATCCCAATATGCGACCATAGCTGCTCCTCTTATTGAGCTATTAAAAAAAGATAATTTCAAGTGGGACGATAGGGTGACAGCGGCCTTCGAGCAGTTGAAGAAAACCATGATGGTGACCCCGGTGCTATGTTTACCCGACTTCACAAAAACATTCGTAGTTGAGACGGACGCGTCTAAGGTGGGGATCGGAGGAGTGTTGATGCAGGAAGGGCATTCGGTGGCATTTTTCAGCAAGAAACTAGGGCCGAGGATGATGGCAGCTTCGGCCTACTTGCGTGAGTTAAGAGCGGTAGTGGAATCCGTGACCAAATGGCGCCAGTACCTATTAGGTAGGCACTTCATTATCCGTACCGATCACAAGAGTTTGAAGGAGATAATGACTCAAGTCATACAAACCCCTGAGCAGCAGCACTATTTAAGGAAACTATTAGGGTACCATTTCACAATCGAGTACAAGGCCGGGGTGGAAAACTCAGCGGCTGACGCGTTGTCCAGGCGCCATGAGTCAGACTGGCCACACATGGTGGCTGCTCTATCGACAGGGCAATACCATTTTCTGGGGGACCTGCGAGAAGAGAACCTAAATTGTGCTGACTTAAGAGCATTACAGCAGCAGCTCCAAGACGGGACTTTGGAGGATCCTTCATTCACAATGAGGGATGGGGTGATGATGCATAGGAACCGTTTTTTCCTCAGTAAGGAGTCGACCATGAAGGAACTCATGCTCCAGGAATTCCATGAGTCCCCAACAGGAGGACACGCCGGTGTTGAGAAAACATACCAGCGGCTTGCTACCAATTTTTTCTGGATTGGGATGCGTCGGGATGTGAAGGAGTTTGTGGCCAAGTGCCCAACTTGCCAATCCATCAAATACTCTACCACCGCACCATACGGTTTGCTCCAGCCATTGGAGATTCCGGAGAGGGTCTGGGAGGACTTATCCCTTGACTTCATCGTCGGACTGCCACTGTCTAAGGGAAACACTACAATTTTAATGGTCATTGATCGACGTACTAAGTACGCACATTTTGGAGGGTTGCCAACGCATTACACGGCTACTAAGATAGCTGAATTATTCTGTAACATGGTTATCAAGCTGCACGGACTTCCACGGACAATCGTTTCTGATCGGGACCCTGTCTTCACTAGCCAGTTTTGTAGAAATTGTTTGAGTTCATGGGCACAAGACTGAGAATGAGTTCTGCTTATCACCCCTAGACAGATGGTCAGTCAGAGGTATTGAATCGTTACTTAGAGCAGTACCTACGGGCTTTTACTACCGAGAACCCCGGGCAGTGGTTTACACATTTGAGTTGGGCGGAGTATCATTACAACTCTAGCCATCACTCGACCATTGGCATGTCGCCGTTCCAGGCCCTATACGGGCAACCACCTCCAACCATTCCCTCTTATGTACGAGGTTCGTCACCAGTCCAGGCAGTGGAAGAGAGCCTTTGCACCAGAGACGACATTTTACAAAGCTTGAAACAAAACCTATCACGTGCCCGAAACCGGATGCAGCAAATGGCCAACCAAAAACGCAAGGACATACAGTTCCAGGTAGGTGAACTAGTCCTGGTTAAACTCCAACCGTACAGGCAAACTACAGTGGCCAAGCGCTTGAACTCGAAGCTCTGCCGACGTTACTTCGGTCCGTTTCCAGTCCTCGCTCGGGTAGGTCCTGTGGCGTACACTCTCGGGCTGCCGCAGGGAAGCAGAATTCACCCCACGTTTCACGTGTCCTTACTTAAGGCCTTCAAGGGGGAGTCTTCAAATCCAATCAGCTACCCACTTCCGGAGTTAAGTCGGACTAATAGACCAATGGTAACTCCGATGGCCATTTTGACAAGTCGCAACATGTTCATAAGGGGAAAACCAGTGAAGCAGGTGCTTGTCCAATGGTCTCACAGTCCCCTGGAAGATGCCACTTGGGAGGAACTCACCGAGTTCAGCAAGCTGTACAACCTACCCGACCTTGAGGACAAGGTCTTTGTCGATAGGGAGGGGAGTGATAGCTGGGCTGGCCTGGTACTTGATGGGCCTCGGGTTCAAAAGCAGTTGAGGAGGTGGGCTGACACTAAGGCCCACGGGGAAGGACTTCTAACTGAAACGACAAGTCGTTTAGAGGGGAGCACCAGCAAAGAGGAAGGAGAAGCATCAAAGCATCTGGGAACTGATGAGAGCCATTCGCGTGAGGTCAGAGTTCGCAAGGTGCCCAGCAAGTTCAATGACTTTGTGAGGGCGTGATTCTGTTGCGAGAAAAGCGGATCTTCCTAACTGAATCTTGCTATTTCTATTTCTTTTTTTTGTTGTTATTTCCAATTTGCTGTGCTGGAAGAATCCTCATTAGGAGTGATTCGTATAAATGGGAATTCCCTTTGTTTGGGGAGGATTATGTAAGAAGAAGAACCTTTGATTAATTTGGAGTTTCACACTGACTCGAAGAGTGCCCATCAATACAATTTTTACCAATTGCATCAAATGACCTATAAATTTATATAGAAATAAAACCTAAAGCTTTACTAATTCGAGAAATAGTCTAACTCGGAAATAAATATATATGAAATTAAATACTAAACAGTTATTTGTTAAATTAAAAAAAAACCTAAACAGTATATCCTGATTTAAATGAAATAACTAAAGATCCCAAAAATGACCTTAACTTGGCGGTCATTGCACAAAAATTCTCAAATATGCCATATTTTCCCGCAAACTGAAGAAATCAACAAATTAAGTAGTTTCCATATAATTAAGTCTAACTTAATTAAAAACCAAGTAACCTAAAAAGGAAAAAAAAAGAAAAAGAAAAAGAAAAAGAAAAAGAGAGAAAAGAAAACAGTTCACAAAGTGATCATGACGTTTTCATGATCAATTTTTCTCTAAGAATGAGTTGATCATGATTGATCGCCGTGATCATGACGAGTCGAACAGGCGACAGGCTTAGCCAAGTACGTGGGCTTATCGTCTCCAGCCATGATAACAACAATCTTCGGCTCATCGGAGCCCACATTCACATCAACTTGCACCGCCGGTTTTTCTAATTCTCCGGAGCTGGTGGTGCCGCGGCCGGAGTTTGGCGTTGGCGCCGGAGAAGACTTGCGGTATGAACAAGCCAAGATCACCAAGGCCACCGTGATGAGGCCCAGCATGAGTGCTAGACCGCCGAATAGGTAAGGAACGGGAGAGTTCCAGTGCCGGAATCCGCCTTCTACGGTGGTAGTACTACTAGAAGCTCCGGTGGAGTTGTTTGGAGGCCTCATAATTTGGATCAGCTAATAAGTACGAATTATTTAGTACTAGATGATATATTTTGTGTTGTGTTTTTTTGCTTAATTATTCAAGATTTTGCGTTATTGAATTTATATATAGTAACAAACTTAAGGCTCACCAAACTACACTGACATATTGGACGAGAACAAGGGAAATGAGTTGCTTGGAGAGGAAGTTACAAGTATGGCCTTGGTTTTGAAATGGCATGATATAATATTCTTGCTTCTATTTTAGTCATAGTTGGATATATGTCGAATGTTTTAGAAGCTTCTTGTAGCTTGGTAATTTGTTGGGGTTTTCTCCTTTTTAGAAGATAAAATTTTGTGCAATTTATTATTATTATTTTTTGGCTGAGTTTAAAGTCCATGAAAAAATGTCATTTAAGTCCAAAAGCAACCGGGGTCATATCATGACTCTTGATGCAAATGGTAGACTGGGGTCAAGTCTCTTTGTGGACTTCATTCCTTAATAATGAGTCTCTCTTCCCCGTAAACCAGGGGCAAGAGGAACAAACAAATTCCACAAGGTTTATGGAGTTTATGGCATCAAAGAGTAATTTAGTCAAAGAGTTAAAAAAAAAAAAAAAAAAGGTTCTCCAAAATTGGTGAAGAGAAATCATTACTTCATCTACCCAAAGGAAAGAAGAAAACGATTCATCATGTCGTAGTTGGCTTTTACGTAAATTCACTGACATGAATATTCATGTTTCATTGATGAAGCAACCAACATGGAAAAGAAAGAATGAATGCGAATCTCTACCATGGAGGCCCTTTTGCTTATCGATTATACAATATATTATAAAATACATAAATAAGATAGGGCCCACTTAATTACGTGCCCTCGCAGCTTAAGTGTTCCCTAATTTTCTCAATTATGATCCTATCACTGACTTGTCAAGTAATAATTCGAGCAAGAATAATTCCCTTTCCCTGACAAAAAGGGGTGAGGAAAAAAATTTGAGCAGTGCCTCCGAGTAGGACACGATGGACCCCAAAGAGTTAAATAAGTCCTTATTCTTTTTAAAATTTAAATTCTTTACTACAGTGAGAAAAACTCAAGTTCTTTTATTATAGTATTTTTCTCATAAAAATTTAAATTTAATTTTTTTTATAGTATTTTTTCTCACATAAAAAAGTTTGAGTTGTACCTTAGATTGTAAAAATAACACATTTTAAGGCTCTTTTACATGAACATTCCCTAATTTTTTTGAATTTGGGAATTTAATCCTTGTTTTTTTCCTAACAATTGACCCTTTAGCTTTTAAAAATTTACAATTAAGATCTAATAAAAAACGGTGTCTATTTTTTTATGATTCTAATCACGTGACGCACACGTGAGCATTTATTAAGGACAATAAAGGTCATTTCTCATCCTATTTGTTTGGCTATATTGAATTCAGAACCATCTAATATATCTGAACACAATCAGCTGTGATAAATAACTCTTAGTTTCTAAGAGTTATTGCCTTCAATTGACGCTCTAAGAGTGAGAAATGATCTTTATTGCTCTCAACAGACGCTCACATGAGCATTCACATAATTAAAATTGTTAGAAAAGCAAATGTCATTTTTGATTGAACCTTAATTGTAAAGGGTTTTTAAGTTGAAAGGGTCAATTGTCAGGAAAAAATTAATAAAGACCAAATTGTTAAATTTAAAAAAAAGAAATAAGGGGTGTCTGTAAAGTAAGTAAGTAAAAAAAAAAAAAAAAAAAAAAAAAAAAAAAAAAAAAAAAAAAAAACTTAAACTAAAAGTTGAAACCATGTAAACAAAATGTATAGAAAAAAATAGACACACGAATGAATTGCTATTAGAAGTACCCCCAAATTTTCAAGAAAACAAAACAGAACATATTATTTGCCGACTCAACGAAAAGTAGTAATAATCACTATTATGATAACTATATATTTGTTCTTTGTTGCCAACTAAGCCATATATACATATATAGCATATATCCATGATATAAATGAAGCTTACCTACTTTTGTTGTCCCATATTTACACTATGTTTGGTATGGTAAAAAAGTAGAAAGAAGGAAATAGGTAGAGGGATCATTAGATGGAAAATTACAGAGTTAGTTGTTGGTAAGAAAGAAGAGAAGAGAGAAAGGAAAATATGACAGGAAAAAATATTATAATGGGGCCCACCATTTTTTATCTTTCTAACATTGAGAGGAAAACTCAAATCTATTCATGGATGGCTAAATTTACTTTTGTGATCCTATTTTAAAATCTAAATTAATATTAAACAACTGATAAAATAGTCATTTAGGCTATTACGTATTTTCTTTCCTCTCATTATACCAAATACTATAAAAAAAATCAACTTCATTCATTTCCTTCCCATTTTATTTTTTTAATGCATTTTCTTTCTCTCCTACAAAACAGAGTATTAATGATTGGCACTTCCATGTTAGCAAAAAGGCAAGCCCTACCCAGCTACAGCATTGATTTATGCATTAACCATAGCAGATAATATGGGTGTGTCTAGAGAAATGTCTTAAGTCCGAAATTCGGACTATATAATTAGGTAAATGTAGCTTTTTTGTATTCTTATATAAAATCGTTCATTTGTATAGTTTGTTTAAGTGTAATATTTAAAAAATGTAGTTCAATATATATGTAATATTGAGTACATGCTTAAACAAACCAAATGTTACACGCAGTACACGTACATGAAAATACGAAAAGAATTACATTTGTCAGATTGCACGGATACCGAACTTAAGAATACTTTACCTATATATACATATAGTTATATATATATATATAAAGTTATAATCTAGCTAGCTTCTTCAGGTTTGAGGCACTGAGAGTTACGCATTGAAAAAAGGATCATATATGTGCTGCGTTCCAGTTGAGATTTCTCATACGTATGGATCAAGTTTGTTTTATTGGGACTTATCATTTGCTTGAAGTAATGCAAAAGCAAACGTGGAAAGGAAAACATGATGCATATTACGAAAAGAAATATTCGTATACTAATAAATGCGAAAACACTAATTATAGGGAATGAAATCCTTAACTTACAAAGAAGAGAATCCGACAGATTTTGAAACCTAATTACGGTGCCTTATTAATAATTAGGGTAACCTGTATCTTGTGTACAGTCATGTGTGTTTCCAAGGCAGTTTTCTACATTTTCTTCCTTATAATTTGTCCAAGCTCTCAAAATTTTTGTGCGTGCGAATTTTCTGTTGCGTAAGCATATATGATTTAAGTCAAAGTATTTATATGATTAAAAAAAAAAAGTCAAGTAACAATGCCCCGGCGGAAAACTTTTGAGTCGGGAAGACATTCAGTACTTGCTATATAACTTTTCCAGTATATGGGATAATACTGTGACTGTTGGAGATTACAATGGAGATGGGTCCAGCGTTTTTGGTTTGGCTGACCATTTCCAAATGTGCAGCCTCTAGAACTACAGTACTGGATCAATCAAAGAATACTATCGATATATGTGGGGCCCTACCTCAAAGAAATATTGAGTAAGAAAAAATGATATTCATCTTTACCGGAATAAAAATCTCGTACTCATGTAAATAGTGAGTCTCACTATGTTAAATTCAACTTATTCATTTAATGGAACTCATCTTATATGAGTAACGGAATTTTAACTCTATGAAAATAAATAAAAGTGCTCGGTAAAAAAAATTCTGTGTTTGTAATCTGTAATACATGTCAGCAAAGAGTATTTTTTTTGGTCGGTATGACTGATCTAATCGAGGCCGTCTTCCATGGGAAAATTGTTGGCTAATGCATCGTTTAATGTGGCATACATAGAAAGATGTAATTAGGTAGATTAGGATGAATCAAAAAGGAAAAAAATATATATTGTAGGGTAGAGTTATAATCAAACAAGTGGGAGTGGTTGTGGTGGAGGGGTCCTTTGAGATTGAAAAAGAGATTAAGAAAAGACCAACACAAGATCCTTTGTCTACCAACAATAATATGATGAAGCTGCTGGGCAAGTCATCTGCGCACAACAAAACAAGCGGCATAGATATTCATACTCATTGGAGAAAGATTTTTTTCTTTTTTTTTTTTTTAAAAAGTAGGGGTTATGTCAGTAATGTGTTTTTTTGTTGCTTGGATTAATCCTTTCTTCAGCTTCTCTAGATGGTAGTTGATTTGATTGGATTATTTTGACCACCTATGAAGACCTATGAAACGTTGTGGATTGACGGCTGAGCGCGCCTGATTATCCATAATGCATCCTCTGCGCTGGCTCATATTTATGTGATTGCGTTGGGTTCAAGAATGAGAAGGAAATCTCTATTAGGCCTATCCAAAGGCCCATCTCGGATCGATAGCAATAGTAGGCGATGTCATATGAAAAAATAGAAAATTCACCGTGCATTGAGTCTAGACTTTTATTTTTTACTCTTAATAAATACTCTTTTATTAGTATAATTATTTAACTAAAAAGGTTATGAATTAAGAGTAAAGAGTAAAAATCTTGATCCATGTACTTTGTATTTGTCATGATGACCATTCATATATTCATCCTTTTAGCTAAGCCCAGCTCTATTGAGGGTTCTTTGAGAAAAGAAGACAAATACTCTTAAAGTGTCTAAATCTGGACTTTTACCTATTACTCTTGATGAATTTCTTTTTAGTCAAATAACTAAAAGAGTATTTATCAAGAGTAAAAGGTAAAAATTCAGACCCATACACTTTAAGGGTAAGTTCATCAATTTTCTCGGGTTCTTTCCACCTCTCTTGTGATCCTATTGTCTTTACAAAATTCAATGACTGTAAAACGGTTAATCCACACTTTCAAAAATCTTTTCACTCATGATACTAATTCCATGTAAAAAGACTAGAATTAGCCTCATCAAACATTCATATGGAAGAAACTGTCTAAATTTTTAATTTCATTTTCAATTTGACCAAACTTGTAATAAATTTTAAAGTTTAGGGTGTGAATTGTTAAGATTAAACGTTGAGAGAGTAATTTGTCAAACTCATAAAGTTGAAGAGGTGTTAGTACAAAGAAGAAAAAAAACCTACACTATAAATCAATTAGGATTTTTAGCGTATCTAAATTAGGATATACTATATTTGTGATTATATTAGTTCATTTAACCCAAAACATTTGTACAGTTCTCACTCTCACTACACAAAACCATAAAGATTTAAAAACCCTAATTAGCCATGAATAACAATAAAAGTTTCAAAGACCCTCACAAGGTGTGGAAGATATCGCAACCTTGAAGAACAAGACAAGGGAAGAGAAAGTGAAGCAGATTCTTCAAAATGTCGCCAAACTGGTCCGGCCCATTATGCGCTAACGATCCCTCCATTTATGGAGTGAACGTCGGAGGAGAAAGCCTCGAGGTGAGGCTCCGGCTTCGGCGGCCGAACAGCGCGGTTTTCTTCCCCCTTCAATCAAATCCTCGACAACATGCTCCACGAGATTTGCCACTACGATCATGGCCCTCACGATGAAACATTCTACGACCTTGTGGATCAAGTCAAAAAAGAAGGCAACGAGTTGCTTATTATGGCCAAGGGAAATAGCACTGTCATGAAGAGCCTTAGGCCGCGAGAAGCTGCGGCCATGGCGGCGGAGAGAAGATTGCGAGCTGATCCATGGTGTGGTACTTCTGTGTCGTTTGATTCGGTGCAATCTCGCACTTCCAAGTTATGGGGAAGGCTATTTTCAGTTATGAAAATTTTATTCTGGGTTCATTACATATGGCATTTTTACAAATATTTATTTGGGATTATGCGAACATCAATTTGTAATTGGTTATATATTTAATTTGGTGAAGGAAAATTGATAGATTAATCCTCGGCTAAACAGCTCGAACTTTTTATTTTAAGTGAATTTATAAGGTGAAAATAGAATTAGTATTATGTATTTGCCGACCCAATTACATAAAAAGGTAATAATATATTTGCGGTTTGCTGCCAACTAAGCCACATATATAGCATATACTCCAAGATATAAATGAAGTTTGCCTATTCTTGATTGTTAATAATGTGTTGTTTGTAGCTTGGTTGATCTGGTCAGATTATTGTAATCCTTGACTGAATTATGTTAATCTTTTTTTTAAGCTTCCGTAGATGGTAGTTGATTTGATTGGATTATTGTCACCGCCTATGAAGACCCATAAGCCGGGCTTCTTTGAATGTTGAGGATTGATCGCTGTGCCAAGCCTATAATTCAGGGAAAATTTTGAAGAATGCTATCAAATGATCACACTATTTTATTTTTATCATCAATCTTAGACTTATCATTTCTGCCATCAATATTTTGATAGGATATCTTTCATATTCTACCAAAATATTCTTTTTCTGACAAAACATTTTCATATTCTTATCATAATACGTTTCGTATTCTATCAAAATATTTTTTTAATGACATATATAATAGAACAATGAAAAATAACAATTATTCTCCTTATTTTCTCATAATCCATTCTCTCCCCCTGGATTGAGTCATTTTCTGTGATTGGCTACTAGGCCTATTTAGAGGCCCATCTCCAGTAGATCAGTAGATAGAGAGGCCCACCTTTCTTGTGCCTTGTTATCCCATTGTCTTCACAAAATTGAAAATTCGACGAATTACCCATCTGGGTATTCTAGAGTATTCAATGAACTGTGACGCGCTAAGCTTGCGGTGATATGTCCAATTGAGTATAATTGAGTCAAGTTCTTTCTATTCTACTCGCGAGCTCTTAAATTTTTGTTAAAGATGAAGAGAACGGAGGACGTAACGACACTAATAATTCATTAATTTTTTCGTTAAAAAAATCCTTTATATGACAGATGTGTTTTTTTTTTTTTTCCTTTTTTATTATTTATCAATTTTCATTTACTTTTATCTTTTCACTTTACCTAGAGCATATTGCATACGAATGCCATTTTCCTTTCACACCGTCCTTGCATTAGGACCATACAAATATAGTGCAAACGATGCATCAAAGTTGAAACAAAGATAATTACAACCAAATGTCAACATCACCCTTGTGACTCAGAGTGTGCATTTGCATGGGCTAGTCCTACACAAGCAATTCATCAATCTTATCCCTTACCTTTACAAATTGACCACAATATTACATGCTCATGAGAGAGAGAGAGAGAGAGAGAGAGAGAGAGATTGGACAGCAAGAACCATCCAAAGCTCGGATTAAGTACTTGAGATGATCTACAAATTCTTTCACCATTTGCATGGACAAGAATCAGTGATATAATAAAGGGTAGTACTTTTCTCTATAAAATAAAACTACATATTAATATATGTGTTTTATTAAGGAAAAAAATAAATTGAGTGCGGTTTGAGCCCCATTAAACCTCACTTAATTGGCTCCGTCCATTGATGGTGTTAATGCTGCGCACTCATGTTAAAAAGGTTTAAATTGTGACAAGGAAGATTCTTATTTATTCCACGGGTAAAAGATTCTCTAATATGAATTTTTTCCTTAATTTAGATGTGGTGAGGGTTTGGAAAACGATAGTTTTTACATATAGTTCTCTCCATATGAGGAGAGAGGGAAAAAAAGGAGGAAAAAAAGCTTTTTAGTGTATATATGTAGGGACATTTGATATTTTATATCTTGTGTTTTATATTTATCAAAAGCAAATATATCATGTACGTTGGATGTTTAAAATTATGCCAACAAAAATTTTGACCATGTATTAACAAATTAATATGCTCTACAGTTTTTAACCACAATATTTACTATGTTTTCTTTGATTTTTAAACATAACTCCTTATTCTTGAGTGGTTGCAAAAGCTAAATTCGTCACTCAGAGGGTTAAATTCATATGTTTACAAAAAAAGGGGAGAGGGATACAATTCTGATAACATTCAAATTACTTAAGTAACATTGTTTTTAATAAACTCAAAATATAAGGTATAAAATAGTAAATAATCCTTTAATATGTGAAGGTAGGAAGTTAAATTTATTTGCTGCATCATTTTTTAAAATTTTTTTTTTAGGTTCAAACTTCAAACGAGTTAAGTAACAAAGACAAGACACTATAATCTCTATAAGTGGGAGTTTGCATAGAAAACACTAGTGGTTAGGGAATAAACGATACATGGCAAGATCGTCAATTTGTCTTATAAGAGCAACAAAACAAAAACAAAAACAAAAAATTGACAGCAACATTTTTCACTTGGATCCATAACCAAGACGAGGGGATCAGATTGCTCCGTTGTGTCAAATAATATATTTGTGGTTGAGGTGTATCCTAATCTACTTGTTTCTTGCGTGGCGATATCCTATTGGCTGGAGGAATTTTCCTAGGGCTCGTCCGAGTCAGCATCCCCAATTAAGTTTGAGGCTTTGCTTGGCTCCACGTGAGACACTCGTGATCCAATGAAGTGATACATGTCAGCATTAATTTGATGCCAATTAAGTGCCCGTTCACTTCGTTGATTTAAGTTTGTAATTCGAGTTGAGATGTGATTTTGTGTGAGAACTTTTTACTGTAGTAAAAAAGTTAGATGTGATTGTTTCTGAGAGCTTTTTACTGTAACAAAACTCAAATTCTAAACTCGAATCGGCGAAATGAACGGGGTGCTGGCCTGTTTTAGGGATGGCCCACACATGACTTTGCAATTTTATAGACGTTTTCGACAAAAAATTACATGCAGGATTGTTCTAGTGGCAAAGTAACAAAATTAAAGGGATTGAGTTGAGAATTTTAGTTAAAGAGTGAGTTTATTAAGAGATAATATTGTAATAGAAAAAATTGAATTTAAATTTTGTAAGAGAGCGAACTAGCAACTTAAACGATACCAAAATTAGAGAAAAAAAGGGCGTCCTATTAATATTATTTTGACATTTCATTTAAAAGCAATATCTTAATCATTTCATATTTATCATATAACTACATTCTTAAATTTAGAATTTAGATTATAAGAGAAAATAGTGTCGAGGAGACAGAAAATTTAAGACACTAGATCAAATTTGAGAATATGAGCGTGCGTCAGTGCTCCTCTAAAGTTCTAGATGTAAAATCAGGCAATTACTTTGAGAAGCTTCGTAAATATATGCAAATATGATAATTATCGTAAAGATTGCAATTTATAATAATGCTCACCATCAAAATTAACAAAATCGAACAACAACAACTTCAAGATAATCAACGAACACCAGCATAAAGATTGTAACTTTATACTAATTTAATAAGATTAGAAACTTGAAAGGTTGAAAAGTTGTGTGTGCGATATTCAAGGTATAGTTTTTATTGACTTTATAATAATGAACAACGTCATAATATATAAATAATTAATTTTGAAGAGCAGATAAATCATAATATTATTAAAACTTCAGTCAGTTTTTAAAATATAGCTCTTGAAATTCACAATTTAGGTAAGTTCTCTTTAAGGATTTACTTATTTATGTAAAGATCCATTGTGACATTTGTTGTGCCTATCTTTTAAGACTGGATGCTAGAAGATAAAAAATTATTTAAAGGTGGGAAGTATAGTTATTTATTGATTATTTAAATATCAAGAGTTATATTTATTTATTTTATACAAGACGAGAGATTGAAATCGTAATCCCTACTCAAATCCTCTAGTGTCACAGTGGATCTTAGTCAAGAATTATATTTGTTTTAGGATTTGGCTACTATTTTTTATTTTTTATTTTTATTTTTTCCGTGTAACAAAGTGCGTTGGAATGAAATTGAACAAGAATTTTAAATTTAAAATCTTTGTAGTTTCTAAAATTAGAGGATAAATTGAGGAAAACATAAAATTAGAAGGTATTTTCTTGTAATTAAAACACCATTTTGCCGTTAAAATATTTAGGTGACGTTTGATTAATGGATTAGAATCATGTTATTAGAGTCATTTTTTATTTACGTGTATTTTTTATGAGAAAAAATACTATTATAAACCAAACAGATATTCTATAAAAAAAATCATAATTTAAATTTTCTAACCAAACGGCCCTTAACAGGCGAAAATGATGCATTTCTCGTTAAAGAGTGAGATCTTATAGGGCCTTCAACCAGCGTCCTGCTAATCTGTTGGGAGCTACTTTTACAGAGTTTCAGTAAGGGATATTCTAACGCCGGTGCTTCCGGCGTTTTTATTTACAGAAAATAAAAAATAATTATATGAAATTCCACATTTGCCATTGAACGTCTTACACGTGCCTAGAGGTCCTTATGATTTGACAGGTGCCCCGTATGAACAGCGAGTTCTCTGTTCTCTCCCTGCTGGGGCCTACAAAATTGATTCCACAGAGAGGAAAAAGAAAGAAAGAAAGAAAAGCAGTGGGTCCCACTTGAAGCTCTGACCCACGCCTAAAACAAAAGCCAGCCACAAGATAACGCAACCACCACGTCAACCACTAACTTCCCGCCACGTGTAGTCCCCTGGATTCTCTTCCCAATCCCCCGGAAAGCTAAAGAAAGAAAAAGCCTCCGCAAATTAACTTGAGTCTTTCCCAGCAAAAAAAAAATAACCTTAGTCTTCTCTCCTGCACAGAGAGAGAGAGAAAGAGAGAGAGAAACGGCTAGAGAGAGATACGGCTAGAGAGAGATACGACAACGATGATGAAGGAGGACACAAACGGGGGCAACTCCAGCAAGAACTGGGCGCGCGTGTGTGACACGTGCCGTTCCGCGGCGTGCGCGGTGTACTGCCGTGCCGACTCGGCGTACCTTTGCGCGGGGTGCGACGCGCGGGTGCACGCGGCGAACCGCGTGGCGTCGCGGCACGAGCGCGTGTTCGTCTGCGAGGCGTGCGAGCGTGCGCCGGCGGCGTTCATCTGCAAGGCTGATGCGGCGTCTCTCTGCGCCTCCTGCGACGCCGACATCCACTCCGCCAACCCCCTCGCCCGCCGCCACCACCGCGTGCCCGTCCTCCCCATCTCCGGCTGCGTTTACGGCCCCTCGGCCGCCGCCGCCGCCGCGGGAGAGGACGACGTCTTCGACGACGACAACGACGAGGACGAGACAGCGTCATGGCTGCTGCTCAACCCCATCAAGGCTGGAATCAACAATCATCAGGGGATTAATACTAACAACAACAACAACAACAACAACAACGGATCATTTTTGTTTGGTGCGGAGGTTGATGAGTATTTGGATCTTGTGGAGTACAATTCAAGCACTACAACTGGTACTGATCAGTTTGGGGATCATCATGAGTTGATGAATAATCAGCAGATGAGTAGTTATGGTGATCCCCAGAAGACTTATGGAGGTGGTGGAGACAGTGTTGTGCCAGTTCAGTGTGGGGATGGGAAAGGGCAGATCATGATGCCGCATATCAGCCATGGATTTCAGCTGGGTTTGGAGTTTGACTCACCAAAAAGCACTTACAGTAATTACAATGGTTCCATTAGTCACAGTGTAAGTCTTTTTTTTTTTTTTTTTTTTTTTTTATCATAACCCAATTGAAAGTTTTTTAAATTTTAAGTTATACATCATGATTTTGGCCTTTCTGTATCATCAACTACATGCATGATTTTTATAACATTGACTTAATTTAAAGTTGCATATATATATATATATATATGTCTTTGAATTGAATAGTAAGATCTGAATATGTACTAGAATGTATATACACAAGTTTTTCGACTATGTTAAATGTGAAGGGTATCTTCCGAGATTTTTTTTTCTGCACTTTATTCGCTTAATTTACTTTTTTCTTTGCCTTTCTCCCTAAAAGAGAGGAATCCAACAATATAAAGTTTCTTCGCTTTTCTCTCTTTTTACCTTTTGTTCTTCCTAGTCATCAATTTGGAATTAGGATCTTAGTCTTGCACGATTTTGTAGAATTTTACTGAAAAGTACTCTTAGAAGAAAGCCTTTAGCTTGGTTCTTAATCACTTTTTGCAATAAAATTACGGAGCAAAAACATGATATTTGTACTTGTGTTTGTGGGTACAGAATAAGTGTAAAAATCAGTCTTTTTCTAGTGCTAATCTTTACTGAGAAAGTGAGAGGATTCGTTCAATTATGAAGTTGCATATGATTCTTTATTTGCCATGTTCTATTGTGTTCCATGCACATGCATGATTAAGCCCTAACATAGATTCTTCGCTCTCCTTTTTTGTAGCATATGTGATCTACCCAATTATTAATGAAAATTATACTGAAAACCGAATTTCCTGATTAATAATCTAATTAAAAAATAAATGAAAGGAAATAACTATAATAAATTATTTAACTTGTGCTGATAAGAACATTTTTTTTTGGATCATGAATAATTAGGTCTCCATCTCATCAATGGATGTCAGTGTAGTTCCGGACTCAACAATGAGCGACATCTCGATTTCCCACCCGCGACCTCCTAAAGGGACGATCGATCTTTTCTCCGGACCAGCAGTTCAGATGCCGGCACAGCTTACCCCGATGGACAGGGAGGCTAGGGTTCTAAGGTACAGAGAGAAGAAGAAGACGAGGAAGTTTGAGAAGACAATCAGGTACGCCTCAAGGAAGGCCTATGCAGAGACCAGACCAAGGATCAAGGGTCGGTTCGCGAAAAGAACCGACGTTGAAGTTGAAGTGGACCAAATGTTCTCCACAACACTAATGGTAGACACTGGATATGGCATTGTCCCATCTTTCTAAAACCAGTTTGGAGCAAAAGAAGAGAAGAGTGATCTACTAGCTATTTTTTCAGTATAATTGCTAAAGTCCTTACTAATGATACTGTCTTTTGCCGATGTGTGTTTGGTAGATGGATCCAGAATCATGATTTTGGATCCTGGTTCAGAATCAGTGTTTGTTTACAGTGATTCTGAATTCATGATTCAGAATCATTGTTTGGTTTGGATGATTCTGAATCATGATTCAAAATCTGATGTGATGTTTTAAACTAGCTCAAATTATGATTCTAAAACCACCCCCCTCTTGATTCAAGGTGATTCAAATCCCTAATTCTGAATCATAGTTTTAGAATCATGATGTGAACCCAAAATCATGAATCATGATTCTGGTTCTAGAATTATTATTAGAATCACTCTGATTTAAATCCTCATACCAAACTAACTTATTGGTCTAGATTAAGGTCGTATATGAATGGTATTTTTGTAGATTATCTTTTTTTTTCATGCAACTGTTTATGTATTCTGTAAATGCACATGTATATTTGTATTTCAAGTCAATCCTAACATTTCGAGCATAATATTCTATACTAATAACGCCAGTACAGTTTCCAAGTGTTTTGAATCTATTATATCTTTATTCAGCAACACATAATTAGGAAATGTACTATCATGAACGAAAATAATTAGGTAATCTTGACAAATACTCTTAAAAGTGTATGAGTCATAATTTTTACTCTTTATTCTTGATTTATTATACTTTTAGTCAAATAATTACACTAACAAATGAATATTTATCAAATAAGGAGTAAAGATCCAGACTCCTACACTCTCAAAGATAAATTCTCCATTTTTTTTAGATAATTTAGAACTGTAAAAACGGGCAGCAATTTAAAAAGGCTAGAGGTCGTTTAGCTAAAATTAAAAGAATATGAACCAAACTATCACCTACTAAATAGATTGAGGACCATCTATGCCAATTATCCTTATTAATTTAAGCTTATGTCATGACCTTTCATTTCCAAGTTTAATTCTTACAACAAAAAAATCTAGTAACTAATATGTAAATGTATCTCACTATCCCAATACTTTAGAGGAAAGCAGTTTATAGAGTTAAACAAATTCACAATCTATTTAAGTTTTTAGATTTGTTTAATGTCACATTCATACAGTAGTTGGAATTAGATGCTATCGACAAGAAAGCGGTTGGGAAGCTAGAAGATTTTTAGTCTTAATACATTAAAAAGTTTTTATTTTTTTTCTTATGTAGCATAATAATTATATATAATTTTCTTATAAAGTAAAGATGTAACTGAAATTAAAAAGAAAAAAATACATGGCAACAATAAACTATACGCAATTCACTAATTTGTTCATTATAATTTAAATTTGATCAGAATTTTCCCTATGCTCTAGGAAATTGGAGCATGCATGCATAAAGACAAAATAGAAGTTTAGTGCCATACCACCTTATATCCACTCCGGGCTTTGTTTAATAATCTCGCAAAAAGACAAAAGAATATAAATAATTAACCGAAAAAAAATTAATTTGTTCTTTTTAGTTAATGGAAAAATTGTATTTAGTTAAACAGACAGACATTAATCTAATCAAGGCTAATGCTGCAATATAAATCAGCATTGCCCAACTTCTTCTTATTACATGACTTTGATCCGCCCCAATTATTTTCCAAGGGAAAATGATTTGGATGTTGATTGTTGTCTGATTATAATGGTTAATCATGTATATAAAAAGTCATAATTAGAATAGAGTTGGCTGTGGGTTGGGTTTTGATCCAAACAATTCTATACTCCTGAGACGAGGATCAAGCCATTATTCATGTTGACTAGTATCTAAGCTAAAAAAAATTCAAAATAATTAAAATTAAACAAATAATAATTATGGAAAATTTGTATTACAGTTGCTATACTTCTTCAGATTTGGCCAACATGCTCCCGAGTTGAACATTCCTACGTGTTCCGATGGAAATTTCAGACACAAAGGGGGGTATTAGTATGGTCTACGTGGGTCCCGCCATATAGGACCCACCTCTTGTGTCTGACGAATGTTTGTTCTCATCTCCTAAGTTACATCAAACTCTCATTTGAAGAATTTTTGAAGCCAAATTACTTTTTTAGAATTATGTGCATACACAATTTGAACTTTGACAAACACTTTCACTATAAAAATAAAATTTAAAAAAAAACATTTTTGAGGAACATTAGCTTTGGCCCCTTGTTAAATTATATCTATTGCATTTTTTTCACTTCAATCTCTCTCTCTCTCTCTCTTTTATGTTCATGAATAATTGTGACAAATACCTCAAAATGTATATGTGACGACCATTCTAAGTGGTCATCACTGTAGCTGAATTTTAACTTGTACTTACTATATTTTCTTAAAATTTTTGGAATATTTTTTTTAAAGTCTTATAGTAGACATAAGTTATGAATTGCTTTCTTGATTAAAATATTCAACCTTAACATATTTGTTTGTCAAAGCATATAAATTTATCTGTATGTATATACTTAATCCTTAAGTCTTGCTTACTTACAGTCATAATCCACAAAACCATTTAACATATAGTTTTAGAATCATAATTAGCAAAACTATTTATAACATAAAACTGATTGTGAAAATATTTGCGAGCGGTATCCATTCCCTGATCTCCACATCGTTCGTCCATTCGTCGTCAGTCCATCAAGTATTATATGCAGGTTGCTTACCTATAGTATAAATATTCTATTATGAGCTTTCGCTCAGCAAGTAGAAACTATCTCTCGCAAAATAACTGTAAGTTCACATGAATAAATATGTATGAGCCAATTATGCTTAATTATGATCACGTCTTATTAAATTCTTATTATCTTATCTTATCTTACTTACTTATGGGCCCGAGTGTCGTACCACTTGCGTGCAATCATCGGGACGTGAGGGTTTGTAAGGTCCCTAACGACACCGTGATTATAACTGAACTGAATGCCTCCCTCTCAGAAGACTTTATTTTTTTTTTCTTCTCCCTTGCGGAGTCTAAGTTACCTCCCTCTCAAAGGCTAGTACGGCACTCAACTGAGATTATTCTTATAAGTTTCTCTTCACTTATTAGGGTGTATGCAGTATGACATAGCCTCGCATACAACACATAAAGCATAAACATGCATGTATAACATGTGTAACTTTTTCTTTAAAATCTATTCATACTTACTATAGGCGAGATTCCTACTTACCTGATTTACAGGTTGGAATCCACTTTTTGCCAAACAGCCTATTCTCTTACTTGCTTATTTCTGAAAATGAACACCCATTGAGAGTGTGAGATTAACTGTCGTTTGCTATTCTATTTTAGCAGCTTATGAAGGAAATCTAACCCTTTTCTTAAGGCATGTATTCTTCTCCTTTACTGAAGGATAATCTACTATAAGGATCAATTTATTAAATTATCAAAATCTTATTTTCCTTAATTGCCCTTAACATCCACTTGCCTAGATTGAAAATCAATTACCCAATCTAGTAACTTATTCTCCATAATTTTCTTCATTGGACTTGTTATGATATTAAGGCCCAACTCAACCTAGAAACTTATTCACGGTATTCTAACTCTTAGGCTGCTGAAATTTAAACTCAAACGAGGTCTCTTAAATTAATGCGGGCGTTGGACCCACATCTAATCTTCATAATTCTAAGGACCTAACATATTGGGCTCGTAGGTGCCCGTTAGGATGTTTTACTCGAAAAACTATTGAGTGTTTTTTTAAAAGAAACCATTTTTCTTGAAAACTTTCTTCACGAATATTTCTGTTAAAACAAGGTCTAACACCATAGTATTTTACTGAAATCACATCTCGGGGTCTTTGATAACCTTTTGTTAAAAACCAATATTGTGTTAGTTTTGTTTAGTTAAAACTGTGCAGAATCTGAAATCTGCGTTTTACTGCATCTTAGAGTTGGATTTTAAAAATCTGTTCTTCACGATAATTCTTCATCTCGGCGAGATCTAAAATTGTCATTTTTAGAGAAAGCCAAATTCAGCCTTTAAAGGCCTCGTTTCGCTGAAAAAATGTGGCTGCATTTTTTTTTCTGAAACTATTTTGGACAGTCTGTACCGTTTTTTGCAAAATGGCTTAAAACTTGCATTTAGAGTTAAAACTGGATTTTGTCATAATCACAGGAAAAACATTCAAAATATCAAGAACTATAAGTTCAAACTTAGAGATACTGAAAAATCTCGCTCTAGGGTCCTCATTTTTGCGTTCAAAGTAAAAAAAATTTCTCCAACCCAAAATAAGCAAACTTAAACCAAACATAAACATACTACATAATACTAATCAAACTAACCTTAAAACACACAAAACCAACATGAAACTCACACACCCTTATTACAACTTATTTTCTCAAGAACTACAAATTACATCCTTGATTCACAACTTTGGTAGAAAAATAGAGGAGAAATGTTTAGAATTTATACCCTTGAAGAAAATCCTTGGTTAGACTCCTCCTGGAACACTTTGATCACCTTCTTCTTCCTCTAAGGTTTGTTAATGACTTGGAATTAGAAGAAAAATTTTGACTAGACTCCTCCTAAATCTCCAACTTTGCTAGAAAATAAGAAATAGAGGGTTTAGGGTTTATACCATTGAAGAAAAATTCTTGACTAGACTCCTCCTAGAACACTTTGATCTTCTTCTTCTTCTTCTAATGTTTGCTAATGACTTAAGATTAGGAGAGTGAGAGAAAATTTTGAGAAGCAATGGATAGGGAGATTGCCAGTTTTTTGGTGTGTGGAAAAGGAGAGGAAATGTGCAAAATGGGCTAACTTAATGCTTACTCTAATGATCTAACATTTATAGACTTTTGCTTAATCTCTTCTTAGCTCTTAATTAAGCCTATCAAGCTAGCTTAATTAGCAAAGTTTTTGGTTAATTTCACCCTTGCTTGGCCGGTTTGGGTGCTTCAAGAGAGAAGTGAAATAAGCTTTCTTGTCAAATAGTTGATTTGATTCATCTCATTATGAAGTCTTCTAGCACACTCAACTACCTAAAATTTTTGCTAAAACCTCTTAACATTGCCGGCCAAGTGAAGGAAAGGAGGGAAAAATTTTATCATGATTACTTTTCACTTACCCCTATCCAACCACATCTCATCCAACCAAATTCTAACCTACCCCTTGTACTTCTGTTTCATCTCTTAAGTTTCCCTTGCAACAGATAAAATTTATACTGACTGTAAGGAAGTGTTTAGCCGATAGGAAATTCTAGTTTTCGACGGTTCCTTTTCTACTGCTTATTTACAGTTTAATATTACTCCCCGACTACTTTGATATCACATTAAATTCTTACTCGCACATTATTTCGACTGTTTTCAAGTCTTGAAATTTATTCTAGACTCAACAAATTCTAAATTTAACTTTTCTGCATTATATTGGGAATGACATTACTACTGACAGTGTCAACTCCCGAGCTCACATTGTATCCTTCTACTAAAAGAAATTTTCTTGTGACTCTAACCTAACTGTCTGGCAATTAAGGATTCTTTCTTCTTTTAAAATGTCAGCGTGTTTTTTTAATATACTGTTAACATCGTGCTGTGCTTGGAGATTCTTGAAATTAAGATTCTTAGACTATATGTGTACGGAAAATTCTTCTGCCTTAAAGTACGGTGAGAATTTATCAATCAAATTTACTAGATCGTAAAACATGAACTTAGCATGAAATCTGCTACAGAATTTAGGAATATAGATGTTAATTCTATAAATCCTTCAGTCACAAAATATAACATAATATTTTTTAGGAAAATCCTTGGCTTAAATACATAAATTGTATTATTTAAAGTCTGGGATTTTTCTCAGTCATTACAGTATAAGTCAGGATTTTTATCTTTTGTTTTTCATTCATAACATTTTTAGTCAAATAATTACACTAATAAAATGGTATTTATTAAAACTAAAAGATAAAGATCCAAACTCATGCAGTAATTCTCATTTTTTTTTCCGAATGGGGCATGGAACTCCTTTGCCCAGTACGTAAGAATAAAAAATAAAACGCAAAAAGAACATGATACAAAACTGAGAGAATTGCATAATTTACCCTTAAGAGTGTATGAGTCTGAATTTTTACCTTAGTTATTTAAATAAAAATGATATTAATTAAAAGTAAGGGGTAGAAATCCTAACTCATACACTTTTAAGATACATTCCTCTCCTTTCCTAAAAAAAAAATCGGAGCAGTTTGGATGGGCCCACTAGAAAGAATATAGTGCCTACCCCTACAGCCCCTACACAGGCTAGAAATAATTACACAAAGGCCAATTTTTAAAAATACCACTTGAAATGGTGTCCCCTTTTATTTCTACTCCTTAACATTAATCCATATTTTTCTATTTTTTAGACTACAACTAGTCAAGGAGTAGAATTTTTTTAAAATTGGTATTTTTAGTAAGTCGGGTACTTAAAGATGTAAAATTTGTAATTTTCTCTTGCAAACTTTAAATACCTACTTTCAAAGCCTATGTTTAATATTGTAAAATTACAAAAAAATGAAAAAACCTACATGGGACGACCAAATGCCCGGACCGACCTGAGCATCAGGTCAAATAAGTCAGCTACGGGCTGGCTCATATGGCCCGACTCATTTTGACATCTCTAATTTCTACACTATTATTTTTGTTTAATAATTTCTCTGCTCTACGTTCAGGGGAAAAAAAGTCTCTCTACGCTACTAATTGCATGTAAACAAATAAAGAGCAATATTGTACTCTAAATTAGGGGTGTAATTCGGCCGGGAAGGCTTGGGTTAGGCTAAAAAATTGGGCCGAGCCGCACTGTGCGGGTTGGGAAAATTTTAGGCCGTAACACCCTCATAAGCCCACAAACCCGTAACCTGTCGGGTGACCTCGAGTAGGCTCGGGTTACTCGGCTTACTCGGGTGACAGGCTTGCTTTCTCTAGACTCTAATGGGCTGTGGTGATATTGGTCTCTAATGGGCTGTTGAAAAACTCCATTATTGAGCCATCTTTCAGAAATCCTTTGCATCTTCTCCCAAATGTAATGTAAGGCATTCTGCCCATGGCTGAACTTTTCTAATTATCACAATATGCATAAAGTAAGGGTGATCTCAAGGACCACTTGATCACTTTTTAATCAATTAATCTGTGCTTTTCCAATTATCACAAAATGCATAAAGAATGTCATAATTCAACAACTATGGCATACAAGTATTTTTTACACAAACTGTGAATCCCCAGAAAGATAAATAAGTTAATTATGAGTCCAAAACATCATTTTTTAACAGTCCAAAAGCATAAAGTCCATAAATAGTCCATAAGCATTAACATAACATCAAACATACTTCTAATTAGTCAATAAAGTCTAGAAATAAAATTAACAATACGTCAAATAAACAGTCCATATAGTTCAACAAAATAAGCAATTTAGTCCACTCTAAACAGTTTAATCCAGAATAATAGCACCTTCATTCCCAGCTTGCCCCTCACGTGTTGCAACAGAATTTGGTAAATCTTAAAAAGAAAACACAACAAAAAAAATCATTAGAATCAGGTTTAGGACAACAAAATAAACAACAAGGAGATCAAATAAAGTTAAAAAAGAACAAGTAAAACGTAAAAACAATGCTTGACTCAATATCTTTATATTCATTAAACTCTTCCATGTCAATAAGGTTGATGTGCTCACGACTACGTAGCCAATTTTGTGTACAAATCAATGCCTCCACCATCTTGGGGCTCAATGAACTCCTAAAGGGATCGAGGATGTGGCCTCTGGTACTAAAAATAGATTCTGAGGCTACTGTTGAAACATGAATAGTAAGAATGTCTCTTGCAACTAGTGAGAGAACCTTGTAATTAGTTGCATTATTCATCCACCAATCTAAAACATCAAAATTTGATCGAGTTGGATCCTTGATTATGCCCAAACGTGTTAAAAATAAAGCGGTCGCGGTAGCACAGTTAGGGCGGTCGTATCCACAAGGAGGAGACAAATTGAACAAGAAAAGATTAGCAAATAAAAAGTTTTAGGAGATAAATAATAAAGTAAAAATAAAAGAGAATGGAATTTTTGTTGAGAAGTTAAAGTTTAAGAAAAATATAGGAGAAAATTATATTTAAAACCAGTAAGGCGTCGAGATTCTCTTATATGCTTCATTCACCCGAATGGATTTTGATCTTCAAGATTACTCAATTGAAAGTTTCACATCCCAAACTAACAATCAGAAAATATATATTTGAAGAACATGTGAATTAAAATGTATTTGAGTGAGTAAAATTCTTACGTTTAGTATTAGGAAAAATCATCTTAAGAGAAATCTAAGAGCGACAATATACCATTGGCAATAGTGCAGTAAAAGACTACTCATAAAATATTATCTATCAATATATAGTATCATGCAACAATCACATAAAAAGAGCTTGACTAGATTTATATAAAAGTTGACAATAAAATATATCAATATGAGAAATTAGAAGAAGATAGAAGAAAATTAATCACTAAAATATATAAACATTGAAGAACAAATGGAGAATCAAAATTCACTCAAGATCACTTCACATATAGGTTTCTCTCTAACCTCACCAAAGAGAAGAAAATGTCTAAACTTAAGCTAAAAATTAACAACCAATACCTCTAACAAAGCTCTAATTTATAGTGTCTTTGAGGATGTTAAAAAGCACTCAGCAAATAAACACAAATAAGGGGACGTTTTACCCAAATAAATTGGATTTACAAGGCTTTAATCTGAGTGAATGCTGAAACATCCAACGGAACCAAAACGGATTGCTAGCTGAAGAATCCCAAACGGGTGGGACACGTGGCGCGCTGTGGGAGGAAAATGCTGCACGCGGGACCCACGCGGAAGAAGAGAGACACTCGCGTGGAAGGAACTCGCCCAGGCGGAAGGAGTTGTGCACCAAACGCGCGTGTGTGAGGGAGCACCTGGGACCCATGGGACGCATGGCGAGAGACGATTGGAGGGCTGCTGGATGTTGGGACCCACGCAGAAGTTGATGGCAAATTGGTTGACGTGCGCGTGGAGTGAACTCACCCGTGGAAGCAAACGTGCACGCCAAACGCGCGTATGCGCGGGAACAGCTGGGTCCCACGGACCTGTGACGCACCAAATGGCGACACGTGGCAGCACGGGGAAGCTCGTGCGACTCGGCTCGGCTGGCGTACGGCTGGGCTGCTGATGGGCTTCATTTTCATTTTCTTTAGTTTTGGCCCAAATGTCTTATTTACCTACAAAATAAATTAAATTAAATTAGAATCAAATACTTCCACAAAATATTAATTCCACGAAAATATTTAATTAAAACTTAATTTATTTGGCAATTATGAACAATTTAGGTGTATTTTCATGCACTTATCAATCCTCCATAGGGTCTGTCAAGTATCTGTCCACATCATTTTTGTACTCATTCACATTCTTCTCCTTCATTTTCCTAACAAAGGAGCTTCACAAACACCTTTTTCCTTCTGCGTCTGTTTTTGCCTCTTTTGTACTTGTTGTTGTCACCTCCCCACCAGATTCATTAGCCACAGATTCACCCTTGTCCCTACTATAAACCGCATGTAGCCGGTACATAGTATCATTCACATTCTTTGCTAATGTTTCAGAAGTGCGGGAATCATACACTATAGAGAAACAATATGTCAAATAATCCATTTTGTACCTAGGATCAAGTACAACAGCCACAAAGAGAAGACAATTTATATTCTCAACATTTTCCCAATACTTGTCATACTTCTTTTTCATACGCGCAGCCATGGATGAAAGCATTGAATCCTCTTGTTTGCTTAATTCAGATAGCTGGTTTTGCATCTCACAAAGCTCATGAAAGTAAGAATTTGAAGTGACATTCAAAGTCGCACTAAACTTCAAAGTTATATCATAAAAAGTTTTCAGAAATTTCACAAACACCTTAACATTCTCCCAATCATCATCAAGTGGCGGGCCAATCTTCTGTTTCCCCCGTCCTCTTCCCGAAAATAAGACATTAACTTGTCATCTTCCTCTTCATATCTTTCGAAAGCTTTTTAAAACTTAATGGTTGCATCTAACATCATATAGGTGGAGTTCCATCTAGTAGGGACATCTAGGACTACAAGACCTTTATATTCAATCTTTTCTCGCTCCACACATGACTTGAATTTCAACAACCTAGCCGGAGAAGACCTCACATACCTCACAGCGTTATGAATGGCAGCTATGGAATTATGTAGGTCTTTTAAACCTTAATTGATAATCAAGTTCACTATATGGGCACAACACCTAACATGCAGAAATTTCTGACCTAAAACAACCCCTTTCCACCCCTTAATCTTCCTTCTCAAGTAGGTAATCATGGAGTCATTTGAGGAGGCATTATCAACAGTCATAGTGAAGACTCTCTCAATACCCCAAGCATGCAAGTATGACTCAATGACTTTACCAACACTCTCTCCCTTATGGCTTGAAATTTGACAAAAGTTTATAATCTTTTTTTACAAAATCCACTCACTATCAACGTAGTATGCAGTTAGACACAAATAATTAATATTTTGCAAGGATATCCAACAATCAGTTGTTAGGCAAATCCTTTGGCTGCCCTTACTAAATTCAGTCCTCAATTTCTTCCTCTCTTCCAAAAAAAGTTGGTAAATGTCCTTGGCAATCATAACACGGGAGGGGATAGAGAATCTAGGCTGCGTCACTTGACAAAAATTCTTAAATCCTTCACCTTTAACAAACCTAAATGAAAGCTCATCTACAATCACCATTTTTGCTAACACTTTTCTACAATGCTCCTTGTTAAAACCTATAGCAACAAGATTACTGCCAATTTTAGTGTTGGTTTGGAAACTCAGAATTTTTTGCTTTTTATCTTGGATCCTATATAGGTATTTCTTGCATTGTTTTTCTATGTGAACCTTCATACTATTGGTGTCATGTCTCCTATTATCACATGCATATGTTGCCCCACAATGGATACACTTACACCTAGGCTCATCTGGATCCTCACCCTCTATGATTTTGAAATGATCCCAAACAAGAGACTTTTTTTGTGACTTCTTTCTCTTTTTACTGTCTCCCTCTTCTTTTTTTGTTTTCAATTTCAGTGCCCAAAATAGGTACAGGGGCAGGGCTGGGTGTGGGAGTAGGCAAGGTAATGGGTTCTTTAGGCACAGAGACGGAGGTTGGATTTTTGGTCTGACATTGGTCACTTTCTGTTTCAGCAGAGGACTAACAAGTGCTTTCAGAAGTTTGTGTCGGGTGGATGATAAATTTTTCCATCTAGCACACAAATTAACCTAAAAAATAAATAACATATGATTGAGACTAAGCGTAGAGATTAACCTAAAACCAGTTCATCTCAATTCTCATGAAAACATAATATTTCTCAGTTCTCAGTTATCACAAAACAAACATAAAACAAAAAACAAAAAAAAATATAATAAAAAAACTAACCTTTCTGTTTTAGCCTTGCCTTCTTCTTAACCTTTTTCGAGTATAGACTATAGACTGAAAATGCCTCTTCAGTCTTCACTCTTCTTCCTCAGCTGGAAACAAAAAACCAGAAACTAACATCAAACGAGAGTCAAGATTTTGAAAACAACAAACGAGTACCATATTATTAAAGCTCAATATTATCAAAAATGAGTACCAACATCAAACGAGAGTCAATATGGCACAAACAAAAACAAAAAGAAGTTGATTTGTAATAATATAATCAATATTATTTGTAAACAAAAACAAGATTTTGGAAGCAAAAACAGAAACCTTATTTGATTTGTAATCAATATAATCAATATGATTTGTAAACAAAAACAAGATTTAGAAACAAAAACAAGATTTGGAAACAAAAACAGAAACCTTATTTGATTTGTAATCAATAAAATCAATATGGTATAATATAATCAATATGGCATAAACACATAATTAATATAATCAATAATCAATCAGAAAAAAGAACATCCCTGTAAACATTCATACAAAAGCAAAAAGAAATCAGAAAATTAATTCAGAAAGAACCCCGAATCAGGCAAAAGAAAACCAATTCAGAAATCAGAAAAAAGAAAAAAAAAAGCAAAACGAAGTTCGAAAGGAAGGAAACAAACCTCGAATCAGGCAATCAAGTTTAGAGTCTTCAATGAGCAATCTGTTCAATGAGCAAGTTTAGAATCAAGTTTAGACAAACCTCAAATCAGGCAATCAAAATTAAGAAAACCATGTTCAACAATGAGCAATCAGCCAAAAGAAAGGAAAAAACAAACTCTTCAATCAAGAGGCACGGAGAGTTTAGAGTCTCTTGCCGATTGTCTTCAATGAAGATTTCAGATAATCTGTTCAAATAAGAGGCGCGGAGAAGAAGAAGAGGAACGCAGATTGAGGAACGAGAGAGTGCGAGACTGGGGGAGGCGAGATCAAGAGAGTGCGAGACTGAGGCGAGATCCAGAGAGTGCGAGACTGAGGGTGAGGGAGGCGAGATCGAGAGTGCGATACTGAGGGTGAGGGGGAGGTGATAGGTGAGAGTGCGAGACTGAGGGTAAGGCAAAGGCGAGATCGAGACTGAGGGACAGAGGGAGGCGAAATCGAGAGAGTGCGAGACTGAGGATGATCGAGAGTGCGAAACTGAGGGTGAGGCGAGATGGAGGTGGAGGCGAGATGGAGGCGGAGGCGAGGAAGGATTTCGGAGACTTGGGAGGCGAGGAAGGATTTAGGAGGTTTGGGAGGCGAGGGAGGCTGAAGTGAACTAGGAGGCGAGGAAGGATTTGGGAAATTAGGGTTACAACTTACAAACTATGGGTATTCATTCATAAACGGCTGGGTCGGGCAACTCGAGTTAAATGCTACCCGCCTCGCGGCCCAACCCGCACATTGGGGGTTGGGCCTATTTGAATCCGATTTTTAAAATATATATATATCTATAACCCTATATTTTCGGGTTGGATCGGGTTAGCTGGGGTCGGGCTCAATTCTTTCACCCTTACTCTATATAAAAGAATGGACAACAATTTATAGAGGTCTTTTTATTTTCTTTTTTTTTATGGAAAAAATTTTTTTTTCTCTTTTGAGTAAAGTCTTTCTGAAAAGTTGGACTTTACTTTTAGCGTGTATCAATAATACAAGTCAAATTGGTGGACAGCTGAAATCAACATTTATATACTACCAAAAGAATAAATAAATAAATACATACATAAATAAATTAAGGCTGGCTTGCATTAAAAAAAAAAAAAACAATCCTAAAAAATGAATATAACTTCAAATTCTAAATATAGGGTGTGTTCATTTGCACAACTCAAATTATGACTTAAGTTGTGTATGTGAGAGAAAAATATTGTAGTAAAAAAGTTAAATTTAAATTTATATAAGAAAAAATATTATAGAAATATGATTTGAGTCGAACAAGACCATAATTTCTTTGTTTCTTTGCTACTATAAGCTAAGATCTTTTGATTAGTTTACCTTCCAGGAGAATTGAAAAAAAAACAAAAAAAAAAAGAGGAATTATGAATTTGGATAGGATTAGCAATTTGCCTTGAGATGTGTTAGACAGTATCCTTGTGCACCTTTCCTTAAAATAGGCTGTGAGGACTAGTGCCTTGTCAAGTAAGTGAAGACGACAAATGGACTGGCCTTTCACACGTTGCTTTTTTTTTTTATGATAACATCTTTTGTAATTCAATGACGTTGGACAAAGTAGAAAGGTGGGATCACATTTACCAAAAATCCTTCATCGAGTTCAACTGAACAAAAGTAGTGGGCCAATTGAGAAGTAAAACCTTGTTACTCATCGCCCCCTCGGACAATTTCCATTTTGCTTCGGTGGATCGCCTTCTTATCTGCGAAAGGCGCGAAGGAGCTTGTTCTTAAGGCGTTCCAATAGCCGCAAAGTTTCAAGTTCCCTTTCGATCTGTTATCCTGTTCAAACCAAGCTGCTTGGCGCTTTTTGGTTATGTTATGATGCTGCCAATGGCTTATGCTTTTGAAGAGTTTAGCAGCCTCACAAGCCTGCAGCTTTTGCGTAGATACTGATACACCAGGGTGTTTAATTTTCAAATGCCCTTTTCTTAAGGGATTGACATTGCAACGATCCCGGAAGAACTAATCCGGCAAACCAGGCGTGCTTCAGAACATGTCAAGATTTTAAGCTTAACTTTCCTCTAATCATTTTTAGGTTCTGAATCTAAGTGGCTTTCTGTGTTCTGGTGATTACCGCCCTTCTAATGTTTGTATTTGCTCAAAGTAAGTTATTTCGATGTTGTTTCCTTGAGGAAAGCATAGCATAGGATTTTTGGACATTGGTTTTGAAGTTGGCTTCAAAAAAATGTGCGTACTTTTGTGGCTGCATTTGATTAATTGCAATATAGAAATCTATTCAATCTATCCTGAGTTTACGTTTACAAAGAGTCCTCAAAGTCCCAAGAATAGAAGTAAACACTTGACGATTTTGGACTCAATAGTTCCTATTCCTTTCCAACACGAGGTTCATTAAGATTTTTCATTTATGGCAATAGATAACGTTTTGTTATTTGCTGAAAAAAAAAAAAAAAAAAAAAAAAGAGGAATATCGATTACATTATCAGCTTCGCGAAACAATATTATGTACAATTGCAGTACAAACATCAAAACCTTTGGATCTCTGATATACAGCAAAAGGAAAGAAAAAAAACAACTCTCAATTTTCATTTTTAACTTAATAGCTTCAACTATAATATGTTCCTAAGATATTGCCCGGTTTGATTATAAAGGAGGTAAAATTTTCATTTTAGAAGAGAAATCATCTTGGACCAGAAAGCTCCATTGCTTGGACTAGTAGTGAAGAATCATCTGTGAGATCAGAGTATCTGTCTGAGGACGAGAACTCCTGAGGCTTGCCCTTGGTTGACTCGACTCTTTGCGAGGCTTCCCATCGTTCCACAAGCCCATCGCCTTCAAGCATTCTCACCACTTCAGACATCTTTGGTCTTCTACCCGGAAGGTATTGAGTGCACAAAAGAGCCACTTGAACCATTTCCTCAAGCTCAACTCTATCATAGTCACTCTTAAGATCCTTGTCTACTAGCATCTCAAGCTTCTTTTCTTGATGAATCTTTCTTACCTGTGATGAGAACAATTCAACGTCACATAAATGAAGTGGTAAAGATTGGCAAATGAGTACTTTTATGCTAATGAGTTAATGGGCCTAAATGGTACAGTTTCAAAGAAAGTAAGCTAACCCAATCAAGAATGGCTCCTTTCTGGTTAGCAGCCTTGCCAAACTCTAGTGCCCTCTGGCCTGTGATGAGTTCGAGTAGAAGGATGCCGAACCCGAAAACATCCGTTTTCTCAGAAGATTGTCCGGTGGAGAGATACTCGGGAGCAATGTGCCCGACTGTGCCTCTCACGGCTGTGGTCACGTGTGAATCTTGGTGATCCAAAAGCTTTGCCAGACCAAAATCCCCCACCACAGCCTCACAATAGTCATCCAGCAGTATATTTGCAGCCTTCACATCTCTATGTATTATCTTCGGGTCACACTGCTCATGAAGGTACAATAGCCCTCTCGCAGCCCCTAGCGCAATTCTCTTCCTGGTGCTCCAATCCAATACCGGTTTTCCTGTTCATATCAACTTACGAGTTAAAACCATAAACTAAGAATTGTGATCCTTTCATGTCATAGCAAAAAAAAAAAAACTTTTGTTTTACCTTTTAGACGAGAGGCAACACTGCCATTGGACATATATGGATAAATTAGAAGCCTTTCTGTGGGTGTAATGCAAAATCCATAGAGTCTGAGAAGGTTCCTGTGAACCGCTAAGCTGATCATCTCGACCTCGGTCTGGAATTGGATCTCTCCTCCGAGTGCACTGCCGTCTTTAAGCCTCTTGACTGCCACAAGAGTGCCATCTTGCAGAGTCCCTTTGTACACGTTTCCAAAACCACCCTTTCCTAGTATGTTCTTGCTGCTGAAGTTGTTTGTTGCAATCTGAAGTTCCCTGAACTGGAACCTCTTCAAGTTTCCGAGAGAAATTTCTTCGTGATGCCGGTCTGGAATTCAATGACACACGGGATTTTAAGTAAAGGAATTGACCATTTCTTTTTTCTTTTTTTTTTATAAATATAATGTCTTATTAGCATGTTTCATTTTTACTTAACAAACCTTTAACATCAAAGAATGTTTGCTTGTTGCGCCTATGCCTCCACCACAAAACAGCTCCGAATACAAGCATGATTAGACATAGGCATCCCAGGCTCAAACCAAAGGCAAGGGCTACTTTGTGGCTTCTAGGCTTGCCAGAAGGCAGAGCTGATTGTGAAGAAAAGAAACTGAGTTGAGAGTCCGCACAAAATTACACATACTGAAAACTTTTAACATATGGAAGTTGGAAGTAATAAATGCAAGAAGTTATAGAAAACGTTGGAGAGTAATTCAAATTTGCTTACTTTCAGTACTATTCAGGTTCATTGACATTGGCATGAGTGCCATCCCATTGCAGACTGGTTCAGATCCCGTTGGACAGATCAAGGGATTTCCAACAATGCTGAAATGGGCAAGAAGAATAATGGTGAAAAAGTTTTGCATTTAATTCTTTTCTATAGAGAGAGAGAGAGAGAGAGTTACTTGAATGTTTTAGCAGGAAATCTAGGTACAGAGCTGCTGAGATTATTGTAGGACATGTCTCTGAAAACCAGAAGATAACAGAATGAGAAGAAAGAACATACTTGAGAATCATATTTTATTCAAAAAAAAATAACGAAAGAAACGGCCAAGAGATTTACAAGAAGGCAAGCTGGGTCATATTAGCCAATGACGTTGGAATTTCTCCAGAGAGACTGTTATTGTTGAGCCTCCTAAATCCGGTTACAGCACAATCCATCCATATCAGAATTAGAATAAATTTATATATTTTTCCAGTAGTAAAAAAAGCTTTGAGCTTTTATGAATTCTTACAAGTACTGAAGATTTCTGAGGTGACCAAGAGAGGAAGGAATTTCTCCAGTGAACATGTTATTGGACAGATCAAGAGTATGAAGTTTTTGGAGCTTCCCAAGCTCTGGAGGAACTGGTCCTCTAATGTTATTGTTCTGGAGAAGCCTGAAAAAGCAAATTAATACAGAATATCAATACCTGAAAAAGAAAAAACCAAAAGCAATTCTAAATTGTGAAGATTGGGCACTTACACAATCTGGAGATTTGTTAAGTTTCCTATGCTTGGAGAAAGAGTGCCAGACAAATTTTGGCTAGGAGTGCCTCTGCAAAGAGGACAATTTCAAAGGCCTCAAATTTTCAGATTTTTTATTCCATTGGAATGAATTTTTAAATCTTGAGATATAGAAATAACAACTTACAAGCCAATGACTAAGCTTTCAGGAGAGCAAGTGACCATAGTCCAACTACATGGATCAACAGAGTCACCATCCCAATTCTCAAGCACACCATGAGGATCCTCCAGAGAATGCTTTATTCCCATCAAAGCTTGCACTGAAACAAACAATGCAAATTACCCAGATGAGAAAATATATATATATATATATATATATATCCTTCCTTGTTATTAAACTTTTGTATCTTTTTATTTTATTTTTTTTCAAGAGTTTACCTTCAAAGTTCACTCCTTTGGGAGAAAGAATTCCATTTGCACAACTCCAAAACCAAAGAAAGGCCAAAAACCACAGAGCAGCTGCTTCTATTTCTCTCATTCCCATTGCATTCAAATTCACAAACACCCTGATGATGAATCCTGTTTATGATGACTGACAAGCTTTGAAGCTAGGGAGAAGACCCAAAAAACAAAAAGTTTGGTTTCAATTTGTTTTCAGCTTTTTCTTTAAATCAGGACACTTTTTATTTCCATGATACAATCCCATTCAACATTTAACCACAAATTCCCTGTACTCAGACCCAAGTAAAAAAAAAAGAAAGAAAAAGAAAAAGCCAGGTTCTTTTGGTGGTAGTAGTAGCATAAAGGAGACCAGCATGCCAGTCGTGGAGCCAAGAGAATAGTGAAGAAATAAAATGTTTTTATATTAGTGTCTTTCCAGAACTAAACTTAACCAAATCTTAGGTAGAATCTAAAAGAAATTAAAAAATAAATAAATACATAAACACACATAGATGAGGAGATAATAGGAAATCTTCTTTGGTGCAATCATGCAATTGACCTAGAAATGGTATTTGTGAGAGCTCCATTCAATTCAAAAGCAAATAAAAAGAAAGTTCAGAATGAGAAATAAAACTACGAGAGGATAAACATATTCATTACCCACGTATGGAACCCAAATTTCTTCCACATATGGTCAATTATAAAGTTAAAATCTGTTAAGTCTTAATTTTTCTGTTTTATTGATCGTCTGTCCAATACTAGTTTCTCTTTCATTTAAATTTGAGTACGGACTATATAATCAGTGTTAAATAATGGAAATACAACATTTAAATAAAGCGCCAGAATTTGATTAGCCGTGCATTGGATGTAACATTTTCTTTCTTTTTCAATTTTCACTAGACACAAAAAATGAAGAGTGTATATAATGCATATGTGCGGAACAGAGAAATGCCTTTGCTTGGGACTGTGAGAAATCCAACATTCCCTGGGCATGACCATCCAAGTAAAGTCACAAAAACAACAACAACATCTTCCGATTTAAGGAAACGAGAATGTGAGCATCTCGAGGAAACCCAAAATTGGGGCTCGAGATTGATGATGCATTT
Source organism: Morus notabilis (assembly GCF_000414095.1). Lineage (NCBI taxonomy): Eukaryota > Viridiplantae > Streptophyta > Magnoliopsida > Rosales > Moraceae > Morus > Morus notabilis. The sequence continues at coordinate 146,285 of NW_010362624.1, forward strand.
GGTCACCCACTACCTTATTAGCCTTGAGGATCTTTGTTGATATACCTTTTTATTATTTTTTTTGTGTTTAAACATATATCCCCAAGAATACTATATAATATATATGATATGATGTACATGTAATTTTTTTTTATATATTGTAAAGTTGGTTTCTTTTGGCTGGAAATGTTGGGCATGCTTTGTAGATTCCACGAGCTCACCATAAAAAATAAAATAAAAAAAACAATCACACATGCTCCACTACTCTCCACCTTCAGCAGACAGTCATTCCCAAAAAAATTGTTCAAAAAGAGAAAAAAAGTTTTAAAAGCAAAAAAATAAAAAATAAAAAAGCTGCCACGCTTCTTCCTCTTTTCTCTAGGACACTTCTCTCTCTCTCTCTAAATCATGAGGCTTAACTTAAACTAATGCCATTTTTTGCTGTTTAAGAAGCTCTATTGGTATATACTAATTTGTTGGTGATCCTTTGAACCTGATTCTACAATCCATTAATATTTACCAAGAGAAAAAAAAAAAAAAGAAAAAAAGAAAGAAGAAGCAATATGATACGTGTTTTTATATTCTCTATCATGCATCTTTTATATGTCTTGTCCATGTTTTGGCTCTACCAAGTTAACATGTCGAAAGGAAAATTACGTGGTGTTTTCTTGCCCTGCAAAACTCCAAAAAATACTGAAAAGGAGAAAGAAGAATATGCCACTTTTCTTTTTCTTCACGAGAAAATCCTTTTACGGCAAGCTTTATTTTGAATAAAGATTAAACATCTCTTCATACAACGTTACATTTGTAACCAATGCAATTTTATAGTCATTCTAGCCAACGGATACAACCAGTGTTTAACACTTTACTTCAAGTGGTTAATATATGATTAAGACTAAATCTAGGGATGTAAATGGGGCGGAGTAAATGGAACCCCTCCCGCCCCACTGCCCCCAATGGGACGGGTTGCCCCGTGTTTTATCGGGGCACGGAGAAGGGTAAAAGGTTTTTCTTTTTAACCCCCCTCATTTTTTTTTTTTACTTAAACTTAAATCTGCATATCTGAACAACATTTTTGGTTGTGGTCTAGAGGAGGCAAAAGGTCTTACACAACCTAATGGGCTGTTATAACAAGTTACAGAGTTGGAATAGACCAAACATAAGATAAGAACAAAAGTATTTTAATTGCTGGAAAATGACAAAACTATCCCGGATTAAATGCAGCTAGCTAATATTGTCCCTATCTTCACATCACTCCTAAACCAGGAAAAAGGGCATGCCCACTAAAACAGATTCCACTTTTGATCAGGACCATAACCTTAAGATTTTTTTTTTTTTCCTTGATTTCAATAATCCAAAGAAATGTTTAACCCCCATTTGTCTGCAATGCATGTCTTTATCTATCCCTTGTGTTTAGTGGAATTGAAAATGATAGTGTGCCCATTGCAGTCTGGTTTCAGAAAAAGACAGCCAAAGAAAATGTGACAGCTGGACAAGAACAGTGTGGTTGAGCTTCTTTTTTATTTTTCTATTAATTAACAAAATACTTGGCTTTCTATTATCTGCTTAAATGCATTGTTCCTAAAAAATCATCCACTTAGGGCCCTGGTACAGCAACTGCAATTGCACAAAGACAAAAGGATGCTCAAGCTAGAGATGCATGTATTTATACAAACAGATATTATATACACAGGGGCACAAAATATAAGATAGTTTATCAACCTATACATATATCACTAAAAAAATCTATTGGCATAACACTGTTTTCACTGTTAGATTACTTTTTCAATAGATCTGTAGAAAGTAATTATGTGTGGTGCACCATAAATTTTTAAAGACTTGCACAGATCTAATCGTTAAAAACTTAATCCAACAGTTAAAACAATGTGTTTGACCAGAAGATTTTTTAAAATGTCTTACCGTAGAGGCTCCCTATATATTAATACATATTTATATGCATGACTTGTGGTGGAGGATTGTAATTTTGGTAATTAATAGTTCTAAAATAAATTGGCTTGTACCAAAATTGTACTTGTGTAGATGAGATTTGATTTAAATTTTTTAAGAGGTAAAGTCTGGTTCAGTTTCTGCCGTTTGATAAAATTAAAAAAGAAAAAACGATTTGAGTTGTTGAAATATTTTGGGCTTTTACCTATTTTTCTTTTTTTTTTCTTTTTCACAACAGTTTTCCATAGTTTAGTGATTGAAATTTGAGCTACATGGCTGCATTGCATAATGGTATTTTGTTCAACTTAGCCGATTAAAATTAGAAATGTACATTTTTTTTTTAAGATAAGGCTTTATTCCAATGCATTTCTATTTCTGATAAATAAAAAATGTTAATGGATCTAGTGTTATTCTCTATGAGTTATCAGTTTTTTTTTCATTCATTTTTCTTCCTTAAACAATCAATCAGATTAGTCGGTGATCTGTCTTCTTGAGGCAATTTGGCATAACTTTTGGGGTGTCTGCTTGCTTATGCTCTAAACAGTTTTAGAAACTAAAAAAGAATTAAATTAAATTCAAATAAACACCACTTTGATGGTACTTTTCGTCTATGACCGTGTTTGATGGATTGAACACCACTATAGATTTCCTGAGTCATAATGATAAATAACCAACTGATGGTAATAAATAGTGAAGAACACAGGGAAAGATGGCAATTATACAAAATTGTCTTTGAAAAGCAAGTAAGATGAGGGAATAGTTAATTACTTTATTTGACTTCACCATCTATGGTAAAATTATACTTCGGTTAAGTCTTTTACATGGGTTTTGCTTGATTTATGGGGATATTTATTTTCTTCACATAAATCATTAATGATAGTATTGGGATCTATTGAAACAAAATCCAAGTTTAAATAGAAATGAGTAAGGCAGCTGGGGAATTTTAAGACTAGTAAAGAATGTTGAGACATGGCCAAATAATAATTTGAAACTCTATCAGGAATTGGTGGTTCCGAGCACCATTAACTAATAAAAGAAAGTCCTACAATATTAGACTCACTAATAAAGTACACGTTATATTAATAGTGGTGTTTAGTGGTGGTGATGCTTCCAAGTAATTTTCTTTTTATCAACATAATCAATTAGTTAGTCAATGACAATTGAAAAGGGCTATAAACTTTCTTCGCATTAGTTGGACAAAGAACTGGGCAGTAACAGTCTAGGAGACGTTTGGTTCATAGATTAGAATCATGAGATTATAACCATTTTTTATTTACGTGTATTTTTTATGAGAGAAAATACTGTAATAAACCATGAACCATGATTCGAATCAGAGTACGAATCCTCTTACCAAACACACCCTAAAAGATCTGAAATTTCCCATTCTTGAAGGAATTCACAGCAAGTGGATTAAAAAGAAAAAAGAGGAAATATATATATATATATATATATATATATATATACGAATTGAAACATGTGGGGCTTTTCTGTTGGAACCTGAGAGAGTCAAACGAGTAAGATAGCCCCAAATCAGTAGGAAATAATTGTTCTTCTACTAGTTGGTTTGAAGGTTTGAAAGGAAGGAAGGGCACTCCTACTGGCTTAAACTTTATTTCTTCTGAGCACATCAAGTACAAACCCACATGACATTAGCCTTGGCAATACGATTGATTTATAAGACTGTCTATAGAGCAACCCAACCTATGTTCAGAAGTATTAGACCCCATCTTGTCCCCATATACATATATATATATATATATATATATATATATATATATCACAACCCATGGCAATTGCATGAAAGTCTTTTACACTCCACTTGATTAATATCTCCACAATTTGACAGATCTAAGTACCCACTACCACCCCCCCCTTTTACTTTTTTTTGTTTTTGTTTTACCTCCTTATATTTTTCGTCATTTCACAAATTGACCTTTAAATCTTAATTTTTATAACTAAAACCTTAAGGTATCCAACCGTTATAACGTTGCCAAATATGATATAATTCTTTAAATTGAAAACCGAAAAAATGGTTAATTACCAAAGTTAAAAGCTCATCGTGTAATTTGCACCAAAGCACAAAAACTTCCAACATGCAAAGCACTAAAAGCGTGAGGTGTGTATAGCCACCAATTTAAATGATGTCATCAATTAGGGCTATATTGTAAGGATTTGGCAAATTGAGAGTTAATGTCATAATTTAAAATTTAACGGGGTTATTCTCCAAAACATGAGTAATTCAGGAGGGTAAAGTACTAAAAACCTTTTTTCCCCACTCTCTTTTTTTTTTTTTTTTTTTTTTTGATGCCTAAGAGCAGGCCGCTCTATCTCAATAATTAGTACTAAAAAAGTTCAAAACTTGTTGTGACAATGGAATGGAATCTGAAGGCCTATTATAGCTCTTGTAGGCAATGATCATCTGATTGCTCATAGTAGAAGTCCTTATTATATAACTAGTGTTTCAAACATCTTAATGCCCTCTGTAAATTCTTCATAATAATAGTATTAATAATATTGTAATGCTACCAAAATGCTTTTAAGAACAATGGGAATCTCTTTTTGTTGCTGTAATTGATTAGCTTCTGGCCCTTCTCTATACAAAAGTGAATAACAGTATAATTACTCCCCATGCATCCAACAGGACCATATGGTTGATTTACTCATTACAAGTTCTTCCCTTTTTCTTTTTCTTTATGGGTGAAGAGATAAAGATGGGTTTTTTTTTTTTTTTTCCAGATATTCCTTGAACTTTTCTGAAAACACATGGTTTAAGCAATAGAGTGATGGAGACAAAAGGAAAGGGTAGTTTACAAAATTAGATAATTTAGTGAAAGGCATAACTCTTAACACGTTCTATAAACAGATAATTAAGAGATAAAATAGAGCAATAAAAAATTAGGAAAAATAAAAACTCATATATGTGGGGGGGGAAGAAAAAGGGGTGTAATTGTAAAAGTAAAGTGAAATTGTGCAATGAGGGGAAAGGGAAAGTGATGAAAATGTCCAGAAGAAGAACGACAAATATGATACCAAAATGGTTGAAGAAAGCTGGTCTCAGGGAACACAGTGTCCCATCTTTTTTCTACTTGGTGATGGATGATGTCCTAACATCTTCAAAACGGGACCCCAAAATCACTTCATCCCCCAACAATAATTTGGTCTCTTAGCCCATGCGCCTTTCTACTTTAACTTTGTGTAAAACTGTTAAAAAAAAAAAAAAAAAAAAAAAAAAAAAAAAAAAAAAAAACACACACAACACAATGATTTCTTAACTTCTTTCTCTCCTCAACTTTGGCTTCTTTTTCTTTTTTGGTGGGAAAATCTGCCTCCCCAAAGCTTTAGGGTCGGTTTGGTACTTTTTCTGCTCTAAATTAGATTCCAAAGCCCTAGATAGTGTTTATAACGGGTGACTAGGTATCTTTGGAACATATTTATTATGTTAAAAATGACATCATACCCAATTATCCTTCTTATAAAGACATAAAGAAAAAAATGTCCCAAAACATCTTAATGGCAAAAACCTCTAGCTTCACTATTTAAAAAGTTATATATACAATGTACTTGTTTCAAATTTATTGGGCTTTTGGATTGTCACATTTCAGCATTGGACACACCATGTGGTATTTTTATAAAATTCAAGCTTAACGACATTGGTTGATAAACCATTGACAAGTGACTCATCCTGCAAAATTCCTGGGCTGTGTTCACCCCTCAAAGAGGCATGCCATTAAATGCGTTTGCAGTTTTTGGTAACATGACTTGTGAACTGTGGTTATCAGTAGCTTTAATTTATTATTTTGTTTCGTTAAAGAGGTCAGTCAAAAATTCTATAGAGAGACTTTAATGAGACATGACTTGAATGAATTTTTCTTCAATTTTTTTTATATGGTCCCCTCACTGGCTCACTGCAATACTAGTTGTTTGAAAAAACCAAGGGTAATGGACTGTCGTGTGGGGAGACTAATAGCTACTAATCATCAGGAGATGATGGCAATTTGTCCTACAGATTGTAAGAGTATAAGTTGTCGTTTGTTTCTTGCCAAAATTCCGAGAAATGAATTCAAAAGAGCTGGTTAAACTGAAGCCCCTCTGCCCTCTTGCAGAGAACTCCAATGAAAAAGTTTTGCTATTTTTTCTTTCTAGAAGGAAAAAATGTTCAATCTCTTCATACAGTAAGGTCCTACCGCTGGTGATTTTTTCTGAACGGTTAAATTACAAAAATGTCATAATCTAATACAAATATGACGGTTCAAAAATAAAACCATATCGGTAGCGAGTACAAATAAAGAATTTTATATTTCTTCTTTTTCGTGTCATGTTGTCTTGCAGAAAACTGCAAGGAAAAAGTTTTGTTCTTTATCATTCTAGAAGGAAAAATTTTCAATCTCCTCATAATTTTTTAAAAAATATTAATAATAAAAAATTTTGCCTAGCAACTGGTGGCTTTGTTCCGTCACACTCATCATGTTTTGCTCGCATCGTTAAGTCTCGTTCAATCGGCTTGACAGAATTGCCGGATGGGCAAACCTGTTTCACCTGAAAGGAAGTTTCAACACTCTAAAATTAATAAAATGAGGAATTCCATAAAATACGTTTAGTTAGGGCAATTCATGTAAATATTTTTCATATGGACTGTTGTGAGTTTGTTTATTCATGTTAATATATTATGGAGCTCTAAAAATTGCTACCAACAAGCCCTTCATCAATCGTCAAATCACATCAATGATTTGGATGATCCTTATTTAGCTGTGCAGATGACTCCTTTTTGAGTTTTACGTGAGGGTAAAGGAATAATAGTTATCCATTCTTTCCGCCTCTAGATTTAAACACCATGTCCATATGTACCTTTTTTGTCTTTTATTGTCGTTTGTCTTTCTGTGGGTCCTATTCATTGCCACATAGAAGTTTGAGGAGTGTTGGAGCAACGTATACTGAAAGCTTACGCGGGTTTACGTATGGTTTGGGTCATCTATCGTAGAATTTTTTAGGGTGAAAGTTTCGGCGTTCAATCCGTATTAGTGATTTACGACCAGTAGTACTTATCACCATTGTAGCTATTATTATTTGTGATTATAACACCAGTTTTTTTTTACTATTCAACTCAAATAGTGCTTTAGGGGCAATATTTTTCTTTTCATGACCATTTTTAATCAAGTTTCAGCGTCGATATTGTGAATTACATACTTACAAACTATGACCATTAAAATCATAAAATGAAACGATATGTTTATGAATCAATATATTCAATTTGAACTAGAGAATCTAAAAGGTGAATTGCATTTCACCGTGAAGAAACCGTTCAAAGAGTCAAATTGAGGGGTGGGGGATTTCTCAATTCCGCATTGGGGTGCTTTGAATTGGGATTTCAAGTTGAATTGCCCCCATTAAATTCTATACCAAACATGGGTTTAGAACTTGGCCTGATTGGGAATGAGGCTTTTCACTTTATATTGTTGAACGAAATAGGGGCGAGTTAATGTATGCTAGGCCGAAGAGAAGAGAGAAGAGGAAATGAGATAAATACCTTTTAGAGTGCATGGATTTGGAGTTTTAATTCCTGATTAATATTATTTTTAGTTAAATAACTATATTAGTTAAAATGGTATGAAAAAATAGATAATTTATCCTTACTAGCGCGTGAATGTATGAGTCTGGACTCTTACTCTTTACTCTTGATAAATATCCTTTTGTTAGTGTAATTATTTAACTAAAAAAGTTATAAATCAAGAGTGAAAAATAAAAATTTTGATTTATGCACTTTTAAGGGATATTTATCAAGATTATCTAAAGGTACCAATCAAAAATAAAAGGGTATAAATCCAGAATTTTATTGAGAGGAGAAAGGAATGGACTTGAAATGAAACAATTTTAGGACTAGCCCAGCCAAAGAGGCCCGTGACTGTTTCATATATTCATAACGATAATATGCTCTTTTATAGTTCCCAAAGTAACTATTTTGTACTTCCCCTGCTTCTTCGGGTCTCAAACATGAAACATTATGTTGATGGGTCACGGACTCATGGGATAGTTTCGTCTCTTAGTCACGTGTTGCAACTTAAGCAATATTATAATTTTCCTCAAAAATCGTCCATGCTTTGTCTTGTTCAACCTTATCGGATATTGATGAAATTTCATCAAAGATTTCGCCATTCGGATTATTGTTTCTTCAATGTTTTCATATTTTGTTTCCCTCTTTTCAGTTAAGAATGTTGCCCCCTTGTCTGGTTGGCGGCTTGAACTGTTTCTTCTCCAACGAGATGGCGAAAAAAGAACTATATTGACAAAAAAACGACAATCAATGGAAAACGACCCAAAACAAACGACAACAAAGGGTAAGGCGACATAAAACGTGGACTACACAGTAAGGACGTCTGCACAAAAGTGAGAACAGACGGAAAACTACAACAAATAGAAAACGACATCTGAATGAAAAACGACAATGGAATAACGTCTGACCAAAAAAGACGAATAAAAACAAGAGCCTTTTTTTCCCCCTTTCTGAAGGAAAACAGGCGTATGGTAAAGAGGAATTAAATAATAAAAATACGACATCAAAACAGAGAAGAAAGGGTACACGGCAATAAACATAAAAACGACAATGAAAATGTCTGAGGAAAACGACACTAAATTGAAAACAGCAAAACAGCATAAAATTTGAAAACGATATATTGAGAAACGACAAGAATATTATGAACGACATCTTCTACATACCATGAAACGACATAAAAAACAACAACACAACAAGTAGAAAAACTAGGAAATAAATAAACACACAACGACACGTCATATGCAAATAAAAACTAAAAAAGGTCGAATACTTATCATATTGTTTGGCCTTCAAACACATAGTTGTGAGGAAACATAAAGATAATTCGAAATGTCTTTTAAATGTTATGCCGTTTATGTCCTAAGTTTTTAAAAATAAAAATCATGTTCTAACTCATGTCCGTTAACGAAAAGGACATGTCGTTCATAACATATTTTTTTGGCGCACCTTTTGATCTCTCAGGCTTTAGCTATTCTGCAGTAATGAGTTATTATAAGAATATTCTTAAAAAAGTGAAAAAAAAAGCAGTAAATAAAACGCATTTTCATAACAATTACCGTTTTTAAGTGCAACCATAGGAAAGTAAACTATTAGAATCAGAGTTAGTTTTGTAGTGACGTATGCAATATGCTCGCAAAATATACTTGGGGTAATTATGGTCATGTTCATTTCACCGATTTGAGTTTAAAATTTAAATTTTATTACAGTAAAAAACTTTCAGAAACAATCACATCTAACTTTTTTGCTACAGTAAAAAACTCACATAAAGTCACATCTCAACTCGAATTAAAAACTCAAATCAGCGAACTAAACGAGCTCTATACGTGTACCTCATAGTTTCAACCTTTTTTTTCCAATTTATCCTTCTATTCTTTAAACTTACACTATGTTTGGTACGAGGGAAAGAAAAAAGAATGGAAAAAAAAAACACATAAAAAAAATGTGAAAGAAATGAATGAAGTTGATTTTTCTTTATAGTGTTTGGTATAATGAGAAGAAAAAAAAAACATATAATAGCCTAAATGACCATTTTATCAATTGTTTAATATTAATTTAAATTTTAAAATAAGAACACAAAAATAAATTTAACCATCAATAAGTGAATTTGAATTTTCCTTCTAATGTTGAAGAGATAAAAAATAATAACCCCACCATAATTTTTTTCCATCATATTTTCCTTTCTCTCCTCTCTTCCTTCTTACCAAACAACCAACTCTATCACTTTCCATCTAATAATCCTTCCTTCCACTTTTCCATCATACCAAACACACTCTTAGTAAAGCTATCTTCTAAATTTAAGAAGTATGCTTTTAATTTCATCCCCAGTTATATTTTTGGGCCAATAAACGAATCGAAACGACCAAAAAAAAAAAAAAAAAAATGCCACAAGAGAGGTCAGAGGACGCTGGATGGAAGGTAGCTTGCTCAAAGAAAATTATTATCAATCAATAGAGATAAATAAAATTCAATAAACTTAATCTCGATATCGGCAATCTAACCATTCACCATATGCTGGAGAGATCAAAGGTCAAACTCTTCCAAGATATAGTAAGAAAAATACTCAAACTTACACTTGAATACCTTGAACTTTGCTTGCTGCCACCAAACAAAAAAGTTGATTATTCTCAAAAAATCAATAAATTTTGGTTGTGAGCAAAGGTGACATTGATGCCAAACTATTTTTAGCAAAGGCCTTGCCCGTTGATACATTATCCTCAAAAACAACAAAAAAGAGATGCAACCTAACAAAGGCTCTAAGCAGCCAACGGAGTGGAAGCAGTAACTTCTGCAGGCTCCATGGACGAGAAGAGATTCAATACATCGGGATGGTTGCGGATGAAACCGGGGCATTTAGAAAGGAAATTTTGAGCTTCATCACGCCTTCCGGCCTTAAAATAGGCTTCAAACACACGGAGAAACACAGAGGTAGAATGAAACCTCTTCGTAGTCGCCTTCAGAAACTCTATAGCATCATCCCCTGATCCAGACTTTGAGACATACGCAACGAATGGATCGGTAAAAGGTGGGAACCCGTGACCTTTCATCAACCCCAACACCTTCAAAGCATCACTAAATCCACCCTGAGCCAATAAATTAGTTATCAACATCTGGTATGTCGTATGCCATGGCTTGACCTGTGTTTCACTGACAAGATTATGAAGCATCTTCCAAGCATCCACTGCCTTGTTCCTTTTGCAATACGTATCCACTATAGAATCTAAAGGAGAATAGACAGAATCAACACCCTCGCTTTCAACCATCTTTCGGAGATGATCATAAGCTTCATTGAAATATCCAACTCTACAAAGTCCCATAATTAGAGTTTTCCTTGTCTTCTGACCAGAGGTATACCTAGGTACTTCCTCTTTATCCACAAACTTAATTGCTTGATCCTTTTTGCCCGCATTATTAAGCAGGAATACAATTTTACTACGCAGATTATCGCTAGCAACATATCCAACTTCCTCCATCGCTTCCAAAACCTTAGTGCACTCTCCAACTCTACCAACACTTGTTAGAGACTTGAGAACTGCACTGAGAGTAGAATCTGTCAACACATTCCCACCGTAAGTATAAATCTTCACAGCCCTTGAAAACAGACCCATATCCAACTTCTTGGCCGTGACTATTCTCTTCAACATAAAGGTCCCACAATTTTCCAAAGGCTTATTGGAACCCGACATTGCAAACTCATACAAGTTAACAGCTTCTTCAATCATTCTTCTCTTACAAAACCGTCCAAGAACAACATGGAAAGTCTCTCCCTCCATTTCAAACTGAGAACTCTTCATCTCTTCAACTATTTTCTGAAACCTATCAATACAATCTTCCCTTCCCAGTACCTTTGCGACCGCATTATATGTCTGCTGATCATGCTTGAACAACCCGCTCTCTTCGAGCCACCGAAATAGTATAAGCGCCTTCATCGGATCCAAAGCCAGACTTTCCAATATCATTTTAACCATATCACTAGAAAACGTGACATTCAAATCCCTTAATTGTTTCTCCACGTTATCCCCCCAAACCTCATTTCTGATAATCCTACAAACCATAGAAGAAATCTTCTTCTCCGAATTGTTGATCGACCCCGAATCAAAAACCGCATTCAACCTCTCAACATCTCCATCCAATCCCTCCTCCTCAAACTTCTCCAAAACATTATCACGAACGCCCTTGGAAATAAGATATCCCTTTTTCTTCATACCCTCCAATAAAACCCAGAACTCGTTAGCAAACCCATTGACACCCAAAATTCTCAGCATCAAATTATAAGACTTTGAGCTCAATCTCTTCTCTTCATTTTCCAAAACCCAAGAAAAGAACCTCCTCGCAACATCAGGAGAAGATTCGAGTTTTCCCAAAACCCCTAATATCAAATCATGGCTTATCACAATCCCGTTCGACTCCAAATCTTTCTTAATCTCCTCCGAATTGTTCGATTTGGACAAAATGTCGGATACAATAACAGCTTGATCAGAATCTCTACTTTCAAGTTCCGGCTCGGATGAGAATTTCTGGAATCTCTGGATCCCAGGGTTTATGTGATCAATCGCGAAAATGGATTGAGAAGGAGAAAGCGTACCAAGAGGCGAGCGAGAGTGAAGGAGTGAAGTGAGAGACCGAAGCGAGTTGAGGTTGGGCTGCGATGGCAACTCGGAGAGAGAGGGGTGTACGGACGCGCGAACCAAAGGGCCGAGGCGAGCTCGGAGACGAAGCAGACGCCATGGATTTGAAAGTCTCATTGTTAGGGTTGGAGATACAGAGAAGTTTTGGGCTGTCGAGCTCAGTGTGCAACAGAGAGAGAGAGAGAGCGCGCGCGCTAGCGAGCTAGGGTTTTAGAGAGGGGAGAATCGAGTTTTGACTGAACGAGCATTGAAAAACGACATCAAAAGAATAAACGACAAAAACAGAAGAACGACAGATGTGGAAAATTTATATCTGACCAAAAAAAACATCGGTCATGTTTAGAGTTGGCTTTATTTTTATTTTTTACGTTTTTCATTTTTCAAGAAAGAAAAAATAAAAATATGAGAGAAATGATGTTTGACATAATTAAAGAGAAAAAAAGAAATAAAAATAATTTTTTAGTTTACTGTAAAATGGAAGAGAAATGAAAAATGACTTTTAGTCGTTTTTCATTTTTTATTTTTATTTTCTCCTCTCTCGAGTACAGAGAGAGATAAAAACATTAATAGATTTTTTTATACTGAAAAAAATATATTGATAAAACTACCAAACGCATTTTTAAAAATGATTTCTGTCTGAGATTGAAAACATTTTCATTTCTATTTCCATACAAAAAATAAAATCATTTTAGAACGAATTTCAAACGTACCCATCATGTTTCATGACATTAAACGAAATGATATAAATCAATCACGTAGTAAAAATGACACCAATTTGATCAACAACAATATTATTAAATGATAACCGGCGAAAGAAGACTAAAACGATAACAGGATACTATAGGGTTGTTCAGAAAAAAATAACTCAAGTTACAATTTTATTTAAGTTCACGTTCTTTTAAGTTCAAATTTTATTCAATTTTATTCAATTTTATTCAAGTTACAACTAGTTATAACTCAAATTTAACTCAAAAACTACAATCACACTCAAAAACTCAAGTTATATATTACTGACTAACAAAAGGCAAGAGAAACGACACCAAAAGTGAAAAAAAGAACTTAAACGACATAAATAATGGAAAGGACATCATACAGAAAAACTACATCATAAGGGAAAACGACAATAACTGGCAAACGACACCAATGAAAAAATCACATAAATCGGGAAAACGACGACAATAGAACATCGTCATCGAACTAGAAACATCAAATAGAAAAGGGACATCATACCAAAAATTTGTAACAATCATGTAAAACAATATCAACTTGAAGAACAACAATAACATGAAAACGATAAAAATAAAAATAAAAATAAAAATAAAAATAGAAACAAAATAAAGAGGAAAAAGTGGAAAACGACCAGATCATAATGTAGATGTGGATTGGAAAATATATTCCCTGATATTCAAATAAAGAAACAGTAGCAAGTTAGCTAGTAGCTTCTGAGGAAGAGCTTACACACCAAACGCTAAGGTCTCATTTCATTCATAGATTTAAATCAGGTAGTTTGAATCAAAATTCAAATTTTATAAATAAATGAAAACACTATAACAGAAATATTTGAACCAATTGAACCGAAATTTACTCGGTTACCAAACAAGCACTAAACCATCCTTTCAGTATTAAGATATGATAATAGTTCAAACGAAAAGTCCATTTGTAATGGTGTAACATTGGTTTTCTTGTGGTCCTTTCAGTATTAAGATGTGATAGAAGGTCAAACCAAAAGTACATTTGGAATGGCATAACATTGGTTTTCTTTTGAGGTGTGCTTTGTCATGGATAGGTATTTACTCCATGTAAAGTAACACGTGGATTTAACTCTTTTTTCTGAAGCTTTTTATGCATGTAATATGTAACTGAAGATAATTGTCCAAGCTAGAATGACGGTAACAGTAGGCTAATCACGAAAGTTTAAGTTATTAAGAGATATCACGTGTGAACTGAGAATTGATAATCGTGTATAGTCAGACAATTAATAATCGTGTGAATAAATTAATTAAAAAGCTCTAACACAGTAAATATTTGATAATGAACCTAAAATATATTAAATACTCAACACGTAATAATAATCAATCTTAAAAATTTAAGGTATTAAGAAGTGGGAACAATAATTTTATACGACATTCAAGTTTTTAAGGTTTGATTAAGATGCTGAACATACCCAAAGTTACCAACAAAAGATCAGCTGACCTGGAAGCAGCAAAGATAATCTCAAGTCTAAAGCATTGCAAATACAGGCCACGTATAAGCTTTACTTTCGAAGAGTTTCTCTTATATATTCAGGTCGTTTGATCTGTCAACGAGGGGGCAAAAAAAAAAGGTTTGATCTGTGAGATCTCAGCATCTGGAGTGGAACTTTAAAATCCTTTTCCTTCTCTCTCTCTCTCTCTCTCTCTCTCTCTCTCTCTCTCTCTCTCTCTCTCTCTCTCTTTGTTTTTTGGTTCCCCATTTCTTTCTCATTTTTATCTGCAAAGATTTTGTTTGCTTTATTTTTCCTCTATGATGCGAATTGGTTTCGATAACTATTCAGAAAAATTCAATTTTTATTTGCAATTAAAAATCAGAAGAAATCTACAACATACGAGAGCTCCAACTAAAGAAGAGCTCCCTTTTTTTTTTGAACCAAACACAGAAACAAGCAAATCAAGAACAACAATGCCTAAAGCAAAACGGGATGAAAAATCTCTCCATTCAAGCTCATTTGTTGATGCCAGTTGCATTCTTGACAGCCTCAGTAGCTCCCTGGGCCTTAGCCTTCATCTGCTGACCGGCCTACAAAAATAAACAAAACATTTTCAAAACATTGCCACCAATGCAAAGTAAGGCATAAGCAATAAAGTACTTCTATTACTGTCCACTCCCACATAACATATAAAAATGAAAACCGTAACATGAAATTTATCCAATGTCAATAGTCACATTGATGTTGGAAGAGGATTAATAATAAAGTGATGATTTTACCTCTTGTACTGACTCCTTGGCCGATTGAGCTGTGTTGCTAGCCTTGTCCAAAATGTTGCTAGCCTTTTCCTGAATCAAACACACATTATATCAACCAAATTAATACAAATTCACATCACTAAATTGGCCTTAAACAATTATATATGCCAAAGTACTATTCTGCATCTTGAATTTGAAATAAAGAAAATAGAGTGATTTAAGCTGACATTAGCTTGACCCTTGGCCTCCCCAGCGTGGTAGCTTATCTTCTCAGAACTGTCTGCCATTTTAGCTTAGTTTCTTGGGAAATTGGAAAAACACAAATTTTGATTGTTGGTTTGTGGAGATTAAAAAAGAACAGAATGCTTTGGATGATTTGGCCAGTTAGAGTTGGAAGGGTTATATAGTGTTTAGAACCAACCTTAAGCTTACACGTGTACTGCCACGTGGAGAGAGCAACTTGAAACGTGTCATGACAGGTTTGTCTAGAGACAGAAACGTGTCACCACCATGGTGTTGATGTATGTGTTTTGGATGCGTTTTGACTGGGGAGGCTTGCAAATTTTTCTCACCATCCCATATTCAGCGGTAACAGATTACTATTTTGAGGTCTTCTTTGACAGATTCCATTGTATGGATTAACATTGATGATGCATGGATGTGATCCTAGTGAGCACAACATTCAGAGAAAAAAAAAGGAAAATCTTTTGCATATTTGCCCGTTTATGCTCCTATTTTGAGATTTGGATCTATTTCTCTCTCTCTGTTTTTTTTTTTCCGAGGACCTTGTGTATTCTTTTCTAATGAAATGAATGACAAAGTAAATAAAATTTAATGAATTACAGTTTTGACAAGATAAAATATTTTTTTGCATTGTGTGTAAAATGGATCCAAAATGATTGTGCATAGACAGAAGGATTATGGCTACCGTATATCTTTGATATATATTTCCCATGAGTTTGGACATCAGAAAACTCTGCTTTTTTCTTGTTTACCCTGAAAAGTAAAACATACCAAGCTGAAGATTAATGAGAGGAAGGAAAAAAAAAAAAAAAAAGAGAGTAGTTGGTTACAAAAGTTGTTATAATTTGCACTTTCATTAGATATCACCTCCATAATAACAGTTCGCAACAATAAACTTGTTTCTTCTTTTTTAATCTTTTTGGTAGCTATGGAGAACAAAATCCTCCAGCCAAAAACCTTGGTTCCACTACTCCCACCTTACGAGATAAAAACAAAAGAAACATAATGGAGAGAAGATGGATCTCTGATTTAGCAATTAAACCTCAATCACTCTTCCATAAAGGTCTTAAGAAGATGCTTTCATATGCTTAATGATTTAGAGTATCCACACCCATAAGCATGTGAAACCTTCAACACGTGAAAGCAGACTTTGGTAAATTTTTTTTTTTTCTTGGGTGACTCTTAGGGCATAGGAAACACTGATTTTGCAACACCTAACATGTTTATTCCCTATGAGTTCTGCATTTCCTTGAGAAGACTTCTTGACATTAAACGTCTTTCAACCATATGGTCCCAAAACATGCGCATGATGTTATCATCAGTAGCATAAGAATCATTGAAGCTTCTATAAATCTTGCGTGTTATCATCAACCTCCTCTTATACATTTCATCCAACATCGCCTCGGCATCTCCTAACTTCCCTGCCTTCATGTAGGCGTAAGCGAGACTGGCGTATACGATGCAGTCTCCTGATAAATTCTTCCCTTGCATAAAAGTGAATACCCTTTCAGCACTATCAAGTCTTTCCCTTTTACAAAACCTCCTTATTAATGCTCGGTAGAGCGACAAATCGACGCAAAGACCTCTTTTCACGAATTCATCTGGGAGTCTTGTAATTGAATCTTCATTCTGTTGGTTGCAGAAACCATCCACAATCCATGAATAGGTACAATAACTAGGAGAGAATCCGGCATCAAGCATAGAAAACAAAAGTTCTTTAGCATTTTCCATATCCTGCGCTTTGCAGAATCCGTGAATCAACGCCTTGTACGTGAAGCTATCGAGCTTTAATCCAGCTTCTAGCATCCTATCCTTCACCCTCAATGCAGACCTCATATCTCCAATCTTGCAATAGGCATTTATCAAGGTATTACATGTTATATTGTCAGGCTCAACTTTCCTCTCATTCATCTCAACCAAAAGCTTATTTCCTTCTCTTATCCTTCCTTCTTTGCACAACATGCGGAGAATCGAGTTATAAGCAACAACCCCAGGGTACAACCCCTTGGCCTTCATCACCTCAAGTAATCTCAAACTTTCTTCAAGGTCATTCACTCTACAATACCCGTCTATCAACGTGGTGTACGTTACATGATTCGGATTAGCACCTTTGATTTCCCTGAAAAGCTTCACAGCTTCTCTCGTCCTACCTTCTCTACAAAATCCATAAATAAGCGAATTATAAGTCACAATGTCAGGACTAACTCCCGCACTTTCCATTCTATGTTGAACAGACAAAGCCTCGTAGTGCATACTTCTTTTGCAGTACAACGATATCAGTGTGTTATACGTAACAAGATCAGGAAAAACACACTTCAACTCCATCTCACTCACTAAACTCTCCGCCTTCTCAACGTCCCCAGAATTGCAACAAGCATGAATCAACACATTATACACGTGAATATTCGGCACTACGCCAACTCGAATCATCTTCTTGTACACCTTCCATACCATATCAGTCAACCTATCCTTCACCAAAGAATTGAGAAGCACAGTACAAGCATGCAAATGTGGCTTAAGTCCACGTACTCTCATGTGGTCGAAAACCTGAATTGCGTCTTGGGTCATCTTCGAATTGGCGTAGAATATCACAAGCCAACTCAAAACATGAGAATTCACATCCCGGTCATTATGGGTCGTGACCAAAGCATTCAAAACCGACGGCGAAGAAATGAAATCTCTGTGGGAAATTCTCGCGAGCAGTTGTTGGGCAGGTCTGAAATGTCTGTATTTAGTGAGGATATGAATCATGGTCCATGTGCACTGCAAGGAGTGCTTGTAATTAAAATTGGTCCCTAACTCTAGCCAGTTGAAGAAAGCCCAAGAAGGTGAAGGGCCATAGCCATGGAGAGAAAGTTGCTGAAGCACCTGGTGAATGGTCGTTGAAGAGAGACAAACTCCAACCTTGGGATTGAAAAGGTTGCTCCATTGGCCTTTTATTACAACGGCACACACACTCTGAATGAATTGTGTTTCACCGGCCATTAACAGAAGAGAAACCCGCCAGAGAGTTGGAAAAGTTTGTGTCGAAATTGTTGGGTTAATGTTGTTTCCCCTCGGAGAAATTTAGCTAAATATCCTCCAATAAAGTTGTTTTAAGAAACATCCCATCTCATTTACACCCTTTTCTTCTTTTTCGTTTATTTATTAAAATACTAATTTGGAAACTGAAATTACTAATTTATCCTCATTTGTAATCAGATTTTAATCCAATTAGGTCAAAAAAAATCCCAACACCAAACAAGGAGAAGGACAATAATAACCATTCCTTCCTACCATATAAAACGATGTTGAGAAAAATTACAATTCATCTTTTTATTCATACTCGTTTTCTTTCCTATCATATCCATGTCTCTATCAAATCACCCGTTTGGTTGGAGGATTCATTCACTGATTCGAATCATGGTTCATGGTTCGCTACAATATTTTCTCTCACAAAAAATACACGTAAATCGAAAATATTTCTAATCTCATGGTTCTAATCCATGAACCAAACAAATGAAGTTAAGAAGGACTTTCATATGATAGAACGCTAAGGACAATAATCTTAATAGGAGGTAGAGGACAGCAGTTTAGAAACAACACTATAACGATGGAAAAAGAATTTAGATAAAATATCCAACACACCTCTTATATTTTGTCAAAATACCATTTTCACCACTCTTATTATACAAATGCCCAAAACACTCCCTATGTTTATGAAAATATACCCCTAAAGTAATTAAATTTCTGAGCATTTCATGAACATCCTTCTCAATTCTTATTAAATACTATTGAAAACATTATTAAACCTAAATGTTAAACAAAATAAATTTTGAAAAATAAAAAACTCTCAAAATATGTGAACTCTTTCTTTGATGGAAATATTTATTTGAACACCTTTAAAAAGTTTTTATCAAACTTTTTAGTTAAACCATATCTAAGATAACATTTAGTGCTTGTTCATTTGTATTTTTTGAGTTATGGTGACTTGAGTCATATCTTGATTTGAGTTAAGGTGTATTTGAGTATGGTTTGAGTTGGGACTCTAATTTGAGTTTGTGTTTGGATGTGCACATTTTGAATTATGGTTTGAATTGATAATCTATTTGAGTTTATTTTTGGGTGGGTTAAAATTTGAATTTGTATTTGGATAGTATTTTAATAAAAACTCAATAGTGATGGAAAATTTTAATAGGGTGTATGAGTGGAGTTTTATTCGTTTCTTCATTGTGAATGCATAGGAAAAAATCATCTCAATCGGAATTGAAACAAAAAAATTATGGCGTTTTTAAGAATAGTAAAAGATACAAGATGCATGACTAACATTAATTCAGGTTTTTTATTAATATTTTATTTAATAATTAAGGCATATAAAATATCAATTTTGTCCTTTTTAAAACCATGTGACACGTACATGTCTATTTTCGGCTATTTTTTACCGGTCGTTATCTAAATAGGGTTAATTGCAACAATTATATAAATTTGGAGGATTAATTTTTAAAATTGAAAGTTTAATGAGTAATTTGTTAAACCATACCAAGTTTGGAATGTGATAAAAACTAGAGCTGTTCATAAACCCGCAAAACCCGCAGGCCCAACCCACCCCACCCCAACCCAACCTGAAAAATGTAATTTCTAGTATTAAATTTTTTTTTGGCTCATTCAATGTCTGGCCCGAAGTTTTGGGGCGGGGTGTGGGTTGGGCCTATAATGGCCCGCACACCCCCACCCAACTTGCACTCTAACTTGCCTCATCTAATATATAACTCTAAGCATGCAACTCATTTATACTCTCTAGTTTCTTCATGTTGAATTAAGCCTATATGTTTACTTTATGTTAAGACTAATTTATGAGTGTAAACTAATTTATGTTTGCTTTATGTTTGATGTTAGATGTAAGGGTGAAATTCAGTTGGGTAGGGTAGGGTTTTAACAAAGAGTTGGGCTGGCCCGTAAGAATCAGGCTGAGACAAAAGTGGGCCGCTACAAGTTACTTGTCCCCTGAACCCGTACACCATCCGGTTACCTCAGGTAATCTCGGGTCAGCCGGGTTACTTCGGGTAAACCATCAGTTTCGGCAAAGTAACCTCCAAGAAATCAAACCACTCCCCGAGTGTCATCTTGTCCAAATCCATCCCTTTTTCCAACCTCAAATGAATTCTCTTTAGAACTAGAACCGAAAACCTCGCCATTTTTCTAGACCTCGCACAGCTCCTCCTCTTCCTCAACATTGATGTTCAAAACACCAACTTTCCTCGGGCGACCACGCCTCCGATTTCCGACCACCTCCGCGGAATTCTCCACCGCCAAGCCACAATTCTCTTCGCTCTCCTTCAAAACCCTACCTCTCCTTCAATCTCAGAGTTAGAATTCACTTCTAAACAAATTCAATGGCGTATTATAATATGGTGTAAAAGTACCTGCAGAGGTAGATTTTGAATTTTCCCCGCTTGATGAGTTTTTTCTTCTTGACCTGTTGGGCAAGAGTAAAAAATGGATATAATACAAGAAATTTGGTTAAACCATAGCAAAATATTAAGAGTAGTGTGGTCAAATCAACATAAAACCTTAAATACTAATAAACCCAAATGGCAAAACAACGCCAAGACTAATCACGAAGGAAGACAATATCATGGTCGGCCGGGTAGGGTTTAACAAGTCAAATAAAGTCCGGCCCGCGACCCTATCTGCACACTGTGGGTTGGGCTATTTTGAAATTGACAAAATTAATAAAAAAAAGAATATCCTATATTTTCGGGTTGGGTAGACCAGGTTAATCGGGTTCGGGGTGATTTCTTACACCCTTAGTTGGATGGACTACTTTGTTTCATGTTTGATGTTGGATTGAACTTTGAATTTCTATATGTTTGAATGTTAGAGTTATTATTTATATTTGATGATGAACTTTGAATGTTGGATTGAACTTTGAGTCTTTGATTATTTGAATGTTGAAACCAACCACCCAACCCACCCCGCACTGCCCCAACCCAACCCAAACATCATTAGGTTGTGAAATTTTTCTAACATTATTGGGACTAAATATGTGCAACTCATATCCTTTGGGACAGAGAAAGAAAAAATTCTACTCCACACTAACTCAACCTGTGAACGGCCCTAATAAAAACCCATATATTTTTGTTCAAACGACAATCTGAATAATAGTGAAATGTCAGAATTGCCCTTTATTTCATCTTCACTTTTCTCTTCGTTTTTTCCTGTTCTGCATACACAATCCACAGGCGACCGCGGGGCTTCTGAGTTCGCCGTTCCAAGCGCCGCAATCGAATTCATCAGGCAAAGCGAAAACCAAACGAAACCCACCGAGGGAGATGGGAAGGATGGATCTTCTCAAGAAGAAGCGAAAAAACAAGGAGCTACCTCCAATGAAAAATGACGGTTTGCCTCTTTAATGCCTTTTTTTTTTTTCCTGTTTCGGAAGTTTTATCAATGTGGTTTGATTCGAAATTTTTGGTTTCGTTAAGTTTTGGAGGAATTCTAGGAAATATTTTATGGGTTTTGCTTAGAACTCTTCGACAGTTTTTATTCTGTTATTTTCTACGTGTGTTTTGCTAGTTTGTGTTTTTGTGCTAGAGATGGTGAAATGAACCTGCTTCATTTAAAACATTAGGATAGTTTTTAGTATAAAGAGGTTTTATGTTATGCAAATAGATTTCATTATAGAGTTTTTGCAAATGCATCTTGTGAGCTTTTAAAGTTGTGACTTTGAGTATTGAGGCACAGATAAAATCATAAGTACTCATTAGCGAAAGATTTAGTGCTAGGAGGAATCAATCAAGAATGATATCTTGAAATATTAGAGATTAATAACCGATTAATGAATAATTTAATGCAATTATGCGCAAATTTGTTGAGAAGCATGTTAGCCCCTTAACCCTTTTTTGCTACTTGTAGATAGAAAGCTAAATAAAACGAAGGAGGTCGAAACTAAAAAGGACCAACTTGTAGAGAAGAAGAGAAAACGGAAGAAGGAACTGAGTGTTGGCATTGTCCATGGTGTTCAGATTCCTACTCAAGGTAAAAGCGATTTTCTAGTTGTTACATAGTTTGCTAGATGACTTTATGGTTGAAACAACCTCCTCTAATTTGTGTTGGCAGATAATGCAATTAGAACAGGCAAAAAGAAGAAAGGAGCAAAGTCACCGAGGAATAAAAGAGTGAAGAATGTGGAGAATGACAATAGTTTGGTGAGCAAGAGTAATCAAGCAGAAAACGAGACTGGTGATGGTTTCGACGCAGAAAATGGTAAAAAATAAAAATAAAAAAGTGAAAGTGCCTTGTTGCTATTCAAGCATGAAGAGTATCTAACCTTCCCTCTATTCGGCTTCATAAAATTATTTGTTGACTTTATACATTAAACCAAAGCCTCTTTGAAATTTAAGAAGAGATTACATACTTTGATTTGATGGTCCTTTTTTGTTCCAAGCGGTCTTAGAATCTTCTTTTAATTTGGTAGTCGTTATCTTGTAGGTAGGTCAAAGAAAGCTCGGAGAAAGGAAAAGGAGCAGAATTCTTTGATGGAATTGGAAAAGTTGCCAGAAAGAGGAGACGCTGATCAAACTGAGGTTTTCCATGTCTCTACAGCAGACGCGGACCCTTTGACAAGAAAGAAAGGTATGGTACTGGATAGCATATTTAACTGTGTTCACTCATCACAATCTAGTGTCGAAGAACACTCTCTTCTTTTGTCATTTATTAAACATGGATAAACAAATAATCACTTTCTACGTAGGCAAGTCAAAGGAAGTGAAGAAAAAGAAAAAGAAGGATCGCAATTCATCAAAAGTGGTGAAGTCACAGGAAACGGAAGGAGGAGCTGATGAGGATGATGTGTATGTTGTTTCTTCAGGGGATGAAGACTGCTCCAAAGGAATGAAAAGTATGAATTACTTAATTTGAAATACTCACTCTGAAGCCACAAAATCGTTTACTTGTGATGTTTAAACACTGTGCATTTAATTTTGGTAAAAGCGTGTAGAATGACGTCTTTCACTAAGGAAATCCAATATTTGGGATATCTAAATATTGGACTGAAGATAAAGTTACGAAGCTCGTTACGCTTGCACTTGTAACGGCAGTACAAATCTTCTGCTAGACTTGATAGCTCATCATGCTTTCTTTATGTGGCTCTGTGGCAAACCTACTTTTGTTTAACTGTTTCACTATTACCTCCTAGTTCTATTTTTCTCTATTATCTATTGCTGTTAATTATCACATTGACAGCAGCCCTCCTGAAATTAGAATGCGTTTTCATTATTTTCTATATTGGAATTAGGTAGTTTTTGCTTTAACAAATTGATGGAAACACTACATACTATATATCTATTGAGTCTTTAGTCATAATAATTTTGTCAATGCAGAATGGATCACAGAGTCCCATCAAAGTAGACCAGGGTTGACAATTCTGCAACAAAGAATAGATGAGTTCATTACTGCTCATGAAGAAAAGTTGGAACAGGTAAAACCTCTCCAATACTCGAGTCGTATTGAACTCTATTCCCCTTTTAACATTTTCCATTCTAGCAATGTTATACACAATTCTCTTGCTCAAAATTGAATAGAGTTCACATAATATTATGAAGATATTTGCATGTCTCCAAAACTAAATGCCTGTGAACTTTCTCTATTTTTGGCTTAGAACTTTATGACTTCTTGAATTTTACACGTGCAGGAGCGAAAAGAAAGAGAAGCTCGTGCTGCTGAAGGCGGATGGACGGTTGTTACACATCATAAAGGAAGGAAAAAGACGACTGATGCTGAAACCGGAATGACTGTAGGCTCTGTTGCGCAAGCTGTTGCGGAGGGCAACTTGGCAAAAAAGAAGTCCAAAGAAGTTGGTTTGGATTTCTACCGATTTCAAAGGAAAGAAGCCCAGAGGAACGGTATGATTAGTCTTTAGCATATCAAGTCCATGATCGTCCTCCACGACTTTGGCTTTTCCTATTAGTTTCCATCTTTTCATGTACTGATGAAGCAAAGATTCTTATTTGTTACAGAACTTATGATGCTCCAGAGCAAGTTTGAGCAGGACAAAAAGCGGATACAACAGCTCAGAGCTGCTAGGAAGTTCCGCCCTTACTGAATTCTAGTACTTTGTATGAAGGCTTGCCCGGAACTGAAGGATATTTTGTCGTCTAAAGTCTACCTGAATCTTTGCCGTGTTAAAACTTGGCTCCTAGCGTAACAATTTTGGTTCATTTTTGTGTTTATATTTTTGGATCTGCCACCTAGAGTATGTGACACTCTTTACTTATTTGAGGGACAGCTTTCATTAGGAAGACCAATATATTCATTAAAGTTGGCAATTTCTGCAAAACTACTTTTTCAAAGAATTACATGTAGGGCTGTTCATAAACCCGAACAACCCGCAAACTCAACCCACCCCGCCCTAACCCAAGCTGAAAAAAGCAACCCGCAGCATTATTTTAAAATTTGCGGCTCATTATACCTCTGGCCCGAAGTGTTTGGGGCGGATTGCGGGTTGGGCCCATAACAACCCGCAATCTCCAACCCAACCCGCACAACATACCCCCAAGCTTTTGGCCCAAGCCAAATTGCCCAAGTTCTACCTTAGGCTCGCTAACATTAAGGTTCACAATCTCATTCTCAGTCTCCCCTCCCGTGAACTCCCTCTTATTGCCTCTTCCTTTTCAGTTTTCCCTCTTCTTCCCCTCCCGTGAACCCCCTCTTATTGCCTCTTCCTTTTCAGTTTTCCCTCTTTTTCCCCTCCCGTGAACCCCCTCATAACTCTCTCCTCATTGCTCAGTCTTCTCGGCCGCTGTCTTGCCCACTTTCTCCGGTGCTCTCTCGCCGGACTGATAAGGATGGTTGCTATTTCTATTTAATGATGAAGTTTGAATATTATATTGAACTTTAAGTCTTTGATTTTTTGAATGTTGAAACTGACCACCCAACCCACCCCACACCGTCCCAACCCAACCCGAATATCATTGGGTTATGAAATTTTTCTAATGTCGTTGGGGCCAAATATGTGCAACCCACACCCTTTGGGGCGGAGAAAAAAAAGTCCTACCCCGCACCAACTCAACCCATGAACAGCCCTAATTACATGTTGAGAGAATTATTTCCTTATCGATTACCATCATACAAACATAAACCATTGAAAACTCATATGTATACATACATACATACTTATATATATATATATATATTTATATATAATGTCTGTGATTCTAACATGACTTGAGGTGTAGAACTCAGGCCCCGTTCACTCTGCTGATTCAAGTTTAGAATTTGAGTTGAGATGTAATTTTATGTGAGAGCTTTTTACTGTAGTAAAAAAGTTAGATGTGATTGTTTGTGAGAATTTTTTACTGTAAAAAAACTCAAATTCTAAACTCGAATCAGCGAAGTGAATATGGCCTCAATAAGTAAGGCTTTTTTTTTCTTCTTCAATCACATAATTCTCCTTTATTTTGGTCTGCTCATAAGATGGTACAATTGAAAGTCTTTCTTGTCAGATGATTGATGCCTGTCATAAAATGTCGTGTCCCAGTTGTATTAATATATCATGATGGAGCAATATCTTGATAGTTAACAATGTGCAGTTTGTCTCTTAGACATAAGTAAGAAAAAGAAACCTTTTTAGGAACAAAAAGGGAGTTTTACCGAATAAAAAATATCGATAATTTTTTATTTTTTAATTGTTAGATTTATATTATAAATTATTTATTTTATGTATTTTTTTAATTTAATGTGATTTTAATTAAATTTAATAATAAAAAATTTATGTTATTAGTAGGTCGGCCAACCGAGAAAAAAAAAAAAAAAAAAAAAAAACCCTCTAAATTCGAATCTTGAAGCAGATTATTTGCTTAACAAGTCCGCATTTTTTACCAAAGAGATGTTGCATATACTCAAAGATGGCAGTTTTGCCTATCGCGTGCATCATGCAACAGTAGTATGAAATTCCGTGCACATGATTAATTTATCATTTCAAATTGTAATCGCTGGAAAAACTTTGCTGTTGAACTTTCCGCAATCTGTCGTGTTGAAAAAGGAGGAAGAAATTACTATCATATTCCAATATTAGGCGTGACAGTTCTTCATATGTGATGAATGCTGCCTCTTTTTTTTTTTTCAATAAAGGAAAGTATGTTGCCTTTTCTTTTCTAGTTTCCTTCTCGCATTTGCTTACGTTTCTTGCTTGGATCAAGTTTGGCGGTTTGATTTGTTTTGTGGTCCATTTGAAATTGATTTTTATTTTTTTTTTGTTAAGACTATTACGACCATGCTACCTAAAAGCCGTAGAGCTATACAAGGCTGAGTCTGCCCACTTTAGAAGGGGGGCAATCATACAAATTTTTGTTATATATATATATATATATATATATATTGTATTTTTATTAACTACACACAAAACTCTTGTATTTTTTATCCATATAAAATTTTTTAAATTTAATTACTCTTTGCAAAGATTAAGGACTAAGGAGTAGATTTGTTGACCCTAAAATCAAGGACACGGTTCTTTCTTGCTTAAAATAAGCGTCAATATACAATTAAAAATAGATTTTGTGGGCTTAAAAACTAAAAAGCCACAGTGAACACAACACATCTAAAGGAGGCTTTTGAACAATTTGCTTATGAGCAATACGCATCTAATTATCCGACACCTATATTTGTTCAGTGCTTGTGTTTGTGAAATCCTTTCTAAATGCAAAACTTTATCAAGGGAACGTATAATCCTTAACCCATCAAAAACAAAGAAAATCATCCTTCAATGTTTTCACCACCTTATTTTTCTACAAAAACCGTAAACATGGCACCAACACAACATAGATAGAACAAATTCCGGAATAAAAGATTTAACAAATAGCTGCAACATCACATATAAATGAAACAATCAAACATAACTGTGTATTCCAATATAATGGTGTCCACTCCAGCACTTCCACATCAAGTGTGGAAGAGTAGCCTTATTAAACAGAATAAACGGGAAACACAAACAACCATAAGACACTCATTAAAAGTTCAAACCGACTGGAAAAGCATAAAAAAGATGACATGACTCAAGACAACATAACCCCTCACAAACTTGTTTTATTCAGCAACAATAGTAATAGTAGAAAGACCACTCTCAATTCAAAGCCATTTCTCTTCACCTTCCTCATCCTTCTCGTCCTCACTCCAAAAGCGTTTAAGAGTCGACCGGGGAGATCCACTATCTCCACCACGAACAAAGCTGTAGTAGATGAGAGTTCCACCCATACCGAGCACTTCAGCATTCCTTTCTGCAATAGAGTACCCCTTCAAGCTCAGTGGGAACTTAGATCCAAGCTCTTCACGAACAACTGAGGAATGCAGAGCCACAGAGAATTCAGATGGCCGGAAGCAAGCCAACACCCTCTGAAGCAGCTGGCTCAGATCAACATCCTCAAAATTATAGCCCATTGCTTCAAAACTTGCATAGCTGAAACCATCTTCTGGCGTCACATGGATAGTGGAGATCGCATCCTTTTCAATAGAGTTCATCGAATAACCACAAGGCTCGAACTCGAAGTCGCAAATTTCAGATTGTGGAAGGATTTTCCTGATACCAGAATCCTCAGTCATCTTAGCAGCAGAGCTTTCATTCGTTTTGTAAAAGACAGATGCTCTTTCCCTGTCCAAACCAGTCATGCACATCTCTAGAGTGTAGACAGAACCCAACTGCCGTGCTCCCCAGACCAAGCTTGCCAGTTCTGCATGAGCAGAGTATACATGCCACTTCTGTTTTTGGTTGGGGCTGCCCATCATGTAAGCTTTGCTGGCCAAACCAAGCTTTCCAAAGTGGCTATCAAGAACAGCTACCTCCTCTGCAAAGTTACGGTGCGGAAAAGACTGGGCACCAGGAAATATAAAGCTCCCACGAGTGTACCTCACAGATCTCACAGCAAGAGAAATCGAGCTAGCCAGCTTGAGAATTGCAGGGATCGAAAGAAGCAATTTTGTTGTCCCACAAGTTTTGATAATGATCTTATACGGGTACACAAAGAGGCTAGATTCTGAAAGGACATATGAATCAAGATGGTCATTGGACAGTGAATCGACAATAGTGCATTCAGCTGGTTTCAGAATCTCATCCACTTGAGATTTTGACAGAGATCGGAGGCCCATCCCCCCTGGATCAGCAAACATTCCAGGCTCAAAGAAAGAAACTTCAAGCCTCTTTTCAAAGCCTTCAAAACCAATAGCAGAGACAGGCACAGCCATTTCGAATTAAAGGAAAGAAACAACGCTTCACGTAGCAAAGGACGAGGGAAGGAGAAAGCAAATCGAAACAGCAGAGAGTGAGAGATTTTAGAAAACAAGACGCCAAGAAAATGAGAGAAAGCAAGAAAAAAGGAAAAAGAATTGTATGAATGCGGTATGACGGATCTCAAGGGGTTATGTCTCAACGTAGGGGGAGTCAGGATGGCTTTCGAACGCACTGCAAAAAGTAGAAAAGCAGATTCATCAGTGAGCAATTTAACCACTTAAGTGCCAGCAATTGTGAGAACCAAGTAGCATTGAAAAAACAACTTACGTTGGAGTAGGCAGCAGATCTGAACTTCTTGATTCCACCGGCAGGACGAACGTCTTCAATGCTGTAACCGAGGGGAGCTTCGTAGAATAAGGATTTACTACTACTAGACTTTTTCTTACCACCTTTAGACTCCATTAGTTCATTCAGTCGACACTGCAAAAATGATTAAAAAAAATGGAGTTAGCCATCGAAGAACTTTCACAAACCATATAAAAAATAAATCTCACAGCACCATTAACAATTCCCAACATGTGATAAAAGTGTGCAAATAGCAATGGTAATAAACATCGTTACATCACAACCATAAAGGAAAGGCGAATTCTTGACAAAAACTTTCACTATCAAATTATAGAAAAAGGCAACACGAAGTCCCAATTTTTAAGGAAAAGCCACAAAATTTGCACCCAAAAGAAAAATAATAACAGACTTGTAAGGTTAAGTTTTATTGAACCAAAATTTGGCGTCCAACCAGGCTTCACAGAAAGGCGAATTTTCAACAAAAATTTTTCAGAATTAAATTATTGTAAAAGATACGACAAAGCGCCAATTCTTTAGGAAAACCAGTGAATTTTCACCATGAACGCAGGAAAATATACAAATAAAAAAAAATTACAGGAAGCATCCATATCAATATAAGGGGAAAAAAAGTTAATCTTGCAAAATGCAAAGCCTTAACTTTTAATTACAAAGGAGATACAAAACTCATTACGCATTCAATATTAAATCATAATGCATAATCCCTATCTAATCTAGCCATTATCCATGAACAAAAGCAATCTCCGTTAAGCGAAAAGGCAATCCAAAAACCGCTCCAACAAACATCTTTGATAACAAACCATGGAATAAAATAAAAACAAACAACAAATGATAATAAGAAAACAAACAAAAATGAATCCATAAATAGGTTTCAAACCATCGAAGAACTTACAAATTTAAGAAAAAAAACGAGGAAGGACACAAGCTGCACCGAAAATTCCCTTTTTCGTAGTCCCAAATCAAAACCTGGACATTCAACGAAATTCCAAAATCAAAAACCAAACGAGAACGAAAACAATAATAATTCGAGGAAACGAAATCGAAGAACCGAGAATCTTACGGATTCACAAACGAAGACGAATCGAAAGAAACCCTAATTATCTTGCGCCGTCCGTAAAAACTCCAAGAAAAGAACGTGAGAGAGAATTTTCAGCGACTGTTCAATTTTTTATTTTATTATATTTTTTTCTGGGGAGTGGATTGGAGAAGCTAAGCGAAGCGGATGCGGGGTTTATATAGTAGGGGAAAAGAGGAGAAGCGCAAGCGTTACGGAATTGCCACGTGGTTCGAGTAAATTACCAGCGTGCCCTTTTCCTGGCTGGCCTAGACTTTCCCTCTTCTGTGGACCACATAAATCCCTGCGGTTACCACATTACCCATATTCGTGCTTTTCGCAAGCCCGAGAGGTGAATCTCACGCGCCGCGGGCATGGCGGCTCCCGAAGAATCCGGGAAACTAAGAACACGCGCCGTTTGACTACGGAACGTAAAGAGGTAATTTTGACAATTGGATGAGCTAGAATAAAACACGTGTTTGGATTTTATTGGCGACGGTTTTGACTGCCAATGAACTAATGCCACGATTGGAGTATTTATAGAAAAGAAATGGAGTTGGGTACATTGGATCAAGAGAATCTCATACTGTGTAAAAGTTGATGATAAGTGTGATCGTGCGGTCGAGATTTAGGAAGTCGACAAGGTGTCAGATACACGCATGACAGGAACAATATGAGCTGCCCTATTTTGTCCTTTTGCCCTTAATACTATTAGAGCATCTCCACCAAAGTTCTCTAAAACTTATCGAGAGATGAAAGAGAATAAAGGTGGTTCTTTATGGGTTGTTTTTTTTTTTTTTTTTTAATAAAAATTTAAACTCAAGTTATAATTTTATTTAAGTTCATGTTTTTTTATAAAATTTGAGTTTGAATTCGAGTTTAACTCGAGTTTAAGACTAAATTTGAGTTCAAATTTTTCCTTTAACTCGAGTTCATAAATTCGAACTCAAGTTAATAAATAATATTTTTTATATTTTTAAAAATGTCATAACTTTTTCGTTTTAATTCTTATTGAGATGATTTTTTTTCTTTGCATTCACAACGAAAAGACGAATAAAATTTCACCCATATACGCTATTAAAATTTTTCATCACCATTGAGTTTTTATTAAAATACTATTTAAATACAAATTTAGTTTTAACTCACTCAAACACAAACTCAAAAAGATTTTCAATTCAAATCATAACTCAAATGTGCACATCTAAACACAAACTCAAGTTACAATTTTATCTCAAATTATAACTCAAACTCAACTTAAAATTATCACTCAAATCACTCTAACTCAAAAATGTAAAAGAACAACCTTATGTTCTTTAGTAGAACAGAGATTACAAAGATAAATAAATAAAAAAATGTTTTTAATAATTAAATTGTTTTTTTATTAAATTTAAATAAATTTTTGAAAGATAAAAGGGTATTTTCAAATTTTTAGTGCCTGTATTGTATGGAATCCTCCGCAAGTGGAGGGATGTAAAATGGTATGTTCGGGTGGATGGAGTCTCCCTCTATTTCTCCTTTCTTTTCCCTTCTTTATCCAACTAAACAAGAGATTAGACTCTCCTTTTATCTCTCTCCCACACCTACCTCTCTTTCTCTTCAACTAACACACTCTAAATTTTAGTTAAATTCTAGATAAAATTGTTAAAAACCATCTTAGAGCAATTCTAACTATGTTAGGCATTTTATGTTTTTAACTAAAATAGTTAATGATTTAGCTTATTTTAGTTTTTCTTTACTCTAACTATTAGCTAAATAATTAGATATTTTAGTTAAAGTATTTTCCACTAACTAAATATAGCTAATAATTAGTAGCTAACTATTTATTCTTTTTGTTATTTTATTATTTATTTTGATTTAAAGTAAAAGGACAAAAATTATTTTTATTTTAAACTCAAAAAAATATTAAAATAATATATGTTTAGCTAAAATTGAGAGTATGGTTAGAGTAACTCACTAAAAAGTTAGTGACTAAAATAGCTTTCTAGCTATTTTAACTATAATTTAACTAAAATTTAGAGAGTTCACTTAGAGATGCTCTTAGTTAGTAATTTTTTAGTCAGACACTCCAACCATACTTTCTATTTAGCTAAACACATATTATTTTAATATTTTTTCTGAGTTTAAAATATAAATAACTTTTTTTTAACTTTTACTTTATGTCAAAAAAATAATAATAAATAAATAAATAACTAACCACTTCTCCTTATCTATATTTAGCTAGTGAAAAATGTTTTAACTAAAATAGCTAACCATTTAGAGCAATTCTAATCGTTCTAGTCATTTGACGTTTGGTTGGAGGATTCAAACTATGATTTGAATCATGATTCATGGTTCACTACAGTGTTTTCTCTCACAAAAAATACACGTAAATCAAAAATAGTTCTAATCACGTGATTCTAATCCATGAACTAAACGTCTCCGAATCATGTTTTTAGCCAAAATAGTGATTTATTTTCTCTACTCCAACCATAACTAAATAGTTAGCTATTTTGGCTAAAGTATTTTTCACTAGCTAAATATAGCTAGTAAGAACTGGCCAGCTATTTGCTCTTTTTATTATTTTATTCTTTATTTTGACATAAAGTAAAAGTAAAAAAAAAAAGTTATTTGTAGTTTATACTCAAAAGGTATTAATATAATATATGTTTAGTTAAAATAGAGAGTATGGTTTAAGTGACCGTTGAAAAACTGCTAGCTAAAATGGTTTTCTAACTATTTTAGCTAAAATTTAGCTAAAATTTATAGAGCTCCCTTAGAGATGCTCTTAGCTAATGGTTGGAGTGAGAAAAAGTTAAATCATTAGTTATTTTAGTTAAAAACATTAAATGACTAGTATGATTGGAGTTGCTCTTATGAGGATTTTTTCTCACTCTTATTTATCCCGATGACCTTAAAATCTCATTACTCACAAAAAATGGATACCGTTAAATTAGTAGATGAGACTCAACCTAATAGAAACCACTACTTTATAAGTGATGAGTTTTTATCTCAAACGAACTAATCTATGTTTCAATTTTATGATCTAATTGGTGTTTCTAAAATATATAATTTTAAACCATTCATTAATTAACAATTATTTTTCAGACAAACTGTAGCATGAGGATGACATGAAAAGAAAAATCAGAGCTTAAATGAACGGTATAATTTGATTTTTCTTTTTTAATTATTTTAAGTTGTGTTATTTTTATTATTTGATCACTCTAAAATCTATCATCTGTTGTTGTCATATTATATTAGCACTAGGACCACAAAACAAACAACAATAATGATTATTTTTATTGTTGTTCTTAATTATACGTATTTCTTTCATTTCGACTCGCGACGTTTGCTCTTAAGTTATAATTACCTTGACTTTTTAAAACATATGCATTTTTATCCTTTTAATAATACATTATCTATTTCCAAATTAAAAACGTCGTGGTAGCAATAACACTTATAATAAATGTTGGGAGTTAAAATGAGACATAGTATATATGATCAAGCATGGTTTGTTGTTATCTTTTTGGTCCTAATGCTAGAAACTTTTTTTGTCTTTTGGGAAATTGCTACGAAGAAAGGGCGCATTTATCAAACGTAAAGGAATATGATGGAATTAAAAGGAAAAATAAATAAAAATAAGTATATTTGATTCGTTTTCAAGTGTTTATTTAATTATTAAATAGAGCACCTCATTACCTTCTTAATCTCCATTATAATTAAAAATAGCAGTGTTATCAATATAATAACTATTGTGTATATAGTTATTCATTTTGTATATAAGTAAAGGTTCTTTTACAAGTAAAAACACATTATTAGGTTCTTTACTAAAATTACTAAAGGTTATAAGCATTAACTGTGTAATAATTCATTGATTATATAAGTAAATTTAATATTTGTGTTTTAACAGGAAATCAATATCAATACTAATGAAATATAAGGATTAACATTTCCTTTTTTTACTCTCTATTATGCAGAGCTTATTAAATGTCTAATATTAATTTTAGGACGGTTCTTTTCATATCATCTTTTTTATTCTCCACGCCCCTTTTTAAATGCACACTCCATATAATTTTGAAAGAATTAATTTACACACCCCTATCATTCGAAGAATACTCTTAATTCTTTTTATAAAATAATTAAATACTGTCCACTTCCATTTTCTTTTCACACCCACCATTTTACTTAGTTTGTTATTTAAATAGTATTATTTATTTATCCCTTCATATTTTTCTTTTTATTCTTTTGTTGAAGTTTTCGGTGTGAAGCTTTTGTTCAAAAAAAAAAAAAGAAGATGATGAAACTGGAAAAAATATAAATCTGACTTATAAAAAATAAAAATAAAAAACAAAATAAAATGATTAGTCTTTACCAAAAAAAAAGTAAAAAAAATATAAACATAAAATTAAAAAAATAAAAAATAAAAATCATCATAAACCAATAGAAAAAAAAAATTAACATTATATCAATGCAACTTTTTAGAATAGTCATTGAAAGGTGAAAAATTATAGATTTTCTTATAATTTTCAAAATAACAATATAATTTAGGATATAATATGTGGGGTGTGTGGGGAGATAATTTATTTTTTGAATTAAATTTAATTACATATTTATTTTGTGAATTAAATTTAATTACATATTAAATATGTCATAATTATCTTTTTTTGTTATTGTATGTAAGAGTCTTTTTGTTATAATAAAATTAAAGTAAAGGAGTGTTAGAAAATAAAAAAATGTGTGAATAAAACCATTATTAGTTTTATAAGTAAGCAAAGAAAAGAAATTACTACCTTAGCGAGTGAAGTGCTTACACCCCTTCCTTTAAAAGAGCGCATTGCCGCTTTAATAATAGAAAAGTTAAGGGGCCGAGATATGTTGTTTTAATAATAAAAAGGTTATGTAAATTCCTTTCTTTCTTGAAAAGAGAGAAATGGTAACTTTATCTCCCTTTTAAGTAAACGCACTCAAAGTTTAAAAATGATGTCATTTAAAAAAAAAAAAGGTTAAAAAGGATGTCGGGTTACGTTGGTAATATTTTTAGGCCTCGTTTATTTTGTAAATTTGAGTTTTTAATTTGAATTGGGATGTAATATTTTTTAAAATTTTTTTACTATAGTAAAAAAAATTAAATGTGATATTTTTTGAGAGATTTTAACTGTAAAAATTTAAAATTAAAAACTCAAATCGGTAAAATAAACGAATGCTTAATATCTTTAAGAAATTAGTGGTCGTACTGCAAGATTTTTAAACTACTCTTCATCGGCAGCAAACAAAGGGGCAATCATTGTCACAAAAAAAGGACAATCATTTGATTAAAAAAATAAAAGGACAATCATTTTTCTATTTATTGCCATAAAAGTGATATGGCTTTTTTTCCCAAAAAAAGGAAAAAAAAAGCTTTTTTTTTTATTATGCATAACTGGTCCAATATATAATTGTTTTAAAAACTTTAGAACATGTTTATTGGTGGGGTTTGAATTACGATTCAAACGGTTTTATTAAGGTCTCGTTCATTTAATTGATTTAAATTTAAAATTTGAGTTTTGTTATAGTAAAAAACTCTCAGAAACAATCACATTTAATTTTTTTATTATAGTAAAAAATTCTCATATAAAGTCACATCTTAATTCGAATTAAAAACTCGAATCAGTGAACTAAACGGGATCTAAGTGTTTTTTTTATAAAAATTTAAATTTTAATTCAAATCATCTTATTTAAACTGATGGACTAAAACAACTCCTTATCTCCTCTTAATTTTTTCGGCTTTTGTTTCTCTTTGATGTCTCATAACAAGGATCACATAATAGTTGGTTATATTGATTAACAGTTAAGAAAAACACAATCACATTTTCAGAGTCATACCATTTTCTATTTCACATTAATACGCGTGGCACGCAATAATTTTGTCATTTAACTGCTAAATCGCCCCTTTTTTTTTTTTGGAATATATATTTCCTCTTAATTACTTCTTTATAAGGGTGACTTAACCGATTCAAGATAAATATATTTTAGCCTTATTTATTATAGAAATTTCCTTCTTTAAAGTAATAAAAAAACGAAGATCCGCGATTCTCAATTATTAGGATCAAGCAAAGACTTTTTCTTTTCTTTTTCTTTTTGTGACTGGACAATAACAAAAAGGAATATATACAATTATTGAGTCCGGGACAAATCTCCGCATATATACGTGCTATAAGTTTACGTTACCCATTTTCCATATCCTCCAACCACTTTTTTTTTTTTTTTTTTTTTTTTTAAATTTACCAAGAAGTCTATGGCACTAAGCAAACAACCATCACATGTGATACATATGGATTTTCTTTTCTTTTTTATTCACGCTACTTTTAATAATGTTATCTCGTGATTTAGCAGTTTACACATTTTTTTCTTATACGTGGTGTCTACGGCTCCCAGCCTCCCACTTTATTAACAAAAAAATGAAATAGCTAAGTATCAAACCTTTAATGGATATATGCATATAGAGTTATAAATTTGAGTCGGCCTAAACAGATTGGCACAAGGCATGTTATTATTGGTCTAGGTCCGGCGCTAAATTTCTGGTCAAATTGAGTAAGATTTTGAACTTAAAATTTATTCGAACTAGCCTAGACCGGCCTAATCCGACCCAAATGCTATCTTTTTAAAGTTGTTTTTAATACCTTATAAAATTTTGGGTTGAGGACCAAGCCAAATCAACCTGAAATTTTCATTTGGGCCTCCGAACCCAAATCAAGTCGGGCGGCCTGAATTTTTACCACTATATGCATACACTCACGTACCCACATTTGATAATACATAAATAACAAATACTTAATATATAAAAAAAAAAACATAAGCAACAAATAGAAAACATGGTTTGAACAAAATGTGACATTAACACAATAATCTCCATGAGAAGCATCTCCAATGCAAAGCTATAGTTGATATATTAATAGAAAAATTGACATTTAAGTGTAAAAACATTATCAAATGCAATGTCATTTGGTTATGCTAAATTTGTCACATGCTTTCATTTGTAGTAAATTTATCACCAAATATAGCATATGAAAAATTTAGCATTTGATTTCTATTGGTTGATATGTTTACATTTTCATTTAATCATTGTAATATTTGTATTTTAAAATTATTTTAAGATTAAAAGTTAAATTTTACTACTTCCAAAACTCAATTATTACGCTAAAAATTAAATTTAATATTTGAAATAATATTATGTATTAGAATAAAAATAAAAATAATATATTAAACATATTATTATCACATTTTATAGTGCCAAATATACTATTGATATTAATATTTATATTAAAGATGGTATCAGCATTAAGACTTTCTTTTATAATATTGGTGGCAAGCGGTGACTTCCACACTTAACTTCGCCCTAAAGTGCAACGGCTTAAATTTCTTCCCATGTCCCAAAAAAAAAAGTATCACTTATATAGGGATCAAAAGAAATGCAAATAAGTTTCTTCTTGTTTTTTTTTTTTCTGTTTGTGCCTATGTAAATAGGTATGGGATAATAACATAAGTATACAGTTGAATAAAATGCGGAAATTCACATGTTTTTTTTAATTAATTAATTTATTTATTTTTTAACAAGAAAACCTCATAATATTGATAAATGGACTCAAATACAAGAGCAAGAGAATAAGGTCTCCTCTAAAAAGAAAAAAAAAAAGGAAAACAACAAGCAAAAATTTAATACATGAAAATCAGGAAATGGAGGTCATTTCACATGCATTTCAGATAAATGCTCAAACTATTTTTGTAATTTATCTAATCACATAAAAAGCCAGTAGTTTTCCTAAGCACACAACATTAATATTTTCAAAAAACAAAAAAAGGAACATTAACATTTTCCAAAGCCTGGTACAAAATTGAGATATTTACGTTTTTATATCTTGTATTTTGAGTCTATTCAAAAACTATACATTTAATTTTTTATCTTATTAAATGTATACATTCAATTAGATTTAATGTCTAAATTTATACCTTTTCACAGTTAATCATCGATTTTAACCTTAAAAATACATAAAATATCATTGAGTAAAAAAATGGAAAAAGAAAAAAAATAAAGAAAACTTTAAACTTAGAATTTTTTGACCTCAAAAGTATGCAAAATTCCATAGAAATGGGTTTTGTTTGTGTGTGTGTGTGTTTTTTTTTAATTTTTTATAATATTGGAAAGTTTTAATTTTTATTTTTTTCTTAAGGATAATTTGGTCATTTAAAGGTAAAAATCAAGTATTGATTGAAATAAGGAATAAATTTGTATATATATGAAAAAAAAATCTAATTTGAACTTTAAAAGTATACATTTGATGAAATAAAAAAGTAAAGATATAGATTTTGAATAAACCTAAAACACACGGTATAAAATATAAATATCCCAATAAATTTTCTACAGTTAGATTAAAGTGTATATATATATATATATATATATATAGTTTGGAGATGGAAGAAGATGAAGTAAATGAATCGCACTGTGTATATGAAAATGATGATAAAGTCAACATCTTAAACAAAGCACAAAAATAATTAGAGAAACAAAAACTGTCTGAACTGGCATGGCATGTGCTTGACCGGTAAGGAAATTTAGGAAGAAAACAAGACTGCTTGTTGACTTTCCTGTTGGGATTTTTTTTTTTTTTGGTAGTTTGTACTATGTAAAATAGATAAAGAATGAGTCATGGAATGGATATGAAACAAAAGAATTTTCATTGACGCTCT